>NC_085010.1:949546-984546 GCF_963854185.1 Sardina pilchardus | reverse complement strand
CACTGGTCAAGTGTCCAGCTCCATTCTTGGCGGGCTGTTCGGCGGATGAATGCCAGGCTGATTGTCAGGCTGGCAACTCTGTGCCAACTCATCTTTGGGCCAAGTTTGACATCAGCGTGCCAAAAGGGCCCTTTCTTCTGCTGCCCTTAACTGTGCCCATTCACTGCTGTCCGCTTGGACCACTGAGAGTTACAGCACACCCAGGAATGTTCTGATGTCTCACTCTGTAGTCTTCACAATAGCAAACTCCAGGGGTCCTGCCCATAGTCCCAGGCCTTACTCTACCTGATAGCCCTACTTATATTTTATATGTATGTATTCATTCATACAAAATGTCAGTTATTTTCCAAAGGCCATTGTCTCCTGAGCAGGACCTTACTCAAAGGCATAACGGGGGAAGCCGGGAATTGAACCCTCAACTTTTCAGGCTACCTCATGCTAGCCCAGCTCCTTAGCCACTATGCTACCACCACTACCTTGGCCCATGCTGCCTGTACTCCCTCTCACCTGCGGGCTCTCCCCAGGTGATGCTGGCCGAGCTGAAGGGCACGGACGAGGTGTACGCGGTGAAGGTGCTGAAGAAGGACGTGATCCTGCAGGACGATGACGTGGACTGCACCCTGACGGAGAAGCGCATCTTGGCTCTGGCCAGAAAGCACCCCTACCTGACCCAGCTCTTCTGCTGCTTCCAGACCAAGGTGAGATCAGGAGACCACGATCTGTGATCAACTGTATCAGTTTCAGTTGCAGGAGAATAAATGATTTCCTTTGCGATTATGTTTGAGAAAGAATCCTATATCTGCATGTATGTATTGCAGGGCTGCTCGATTATGACAGCAATATTATCATCACTAATTTTGGTCAATATTGAGATTGAAAAAATGAAGCTGAAAATAAAATCTAGAAATTAGTCACTGGAAGTCAAAATTGAAATTGAAATAGAATTTTGATTTTGATGAATTGCACAGCCCTTAAGTACTACATGTCATATGTGGTCAGTAAATGCCCAGGCTAGGGTATGGAGCTTCATTTTGTGTCCTCATTTGGACAGAAGGGGGTGCAGTAGCTGCACTTGCTCTTCCCATCGAGAAGAAATCACTGTGCAGCGCAACTTGTGTGCTCACAAACAAAACTGAAAGCTTTCTCGTTGACGACCGATGATTCATGTGCACCTAGCAATGTGTGAAATTACAGAAATCGAGGAAAACCAAGGCCTCTGTGTATAGAAGCATTGTCCTTGATGCACAGATAGCGACGGGCGTACGTATGCAATAGCAAGGCGGAGGCTGGTGTAATACGTGGAACATGTAGGGGTTCTGCTCACATAACAGAACAAAGCAAGACAGATTCTTCTTTTCTAACTTATCAGGACTTTCCATTGCATCACTGCCACTGAGCGTGGTCTGTTATGAGGCTGTATCTGTGTGTGGGTGTACAGTGCAGGGGCATGCTTCTGTGCGTATGGTTGCATGCAGGGCTCTCCTTGTAGGGGCCGCACTTCCACCGCTGTTCTGACAATACAAATCATTGTCTGTCCTCTTGGTTCACACTACAGCGTTGCTGACAGTTAAATTGTTGACATCTGAGAGGACGTCTTTCTGACATCTTACATTCATATTGGCCTCCGATTGTTTGTGTCAGCAAATCCATGTGCCACCCACATCAACAGACCAGTGCTCAGCTCTTGGGTCAAAACCACACCCTAGAACATGTGCGCTGGAAAGGGAATTTATTCTCTGTGTCACAATCCCACGCAACCTGACACAAAGCAGTATACTCAGCCGTTACTTGTCATCAGATGGCTCAGTGATATGACTGTTATGACTGATGATTCATTCATTACTGTCACTGTCATTCATTCATTACTGTCCATAAGAAGTATCCCTTAGTGTCCTTAGTTAACTTGTGTACTTGTGATGTGAATCAGGTCAATGAATATTGCACACTGACCTCATCTTTAGATCAGATTCAACTTTATTGACATTGTGCAGAGTACAAGTACAAAGACTGATGCAGTTTGCGTCTAACCAGAGGTGCAAATATAGAAGAATAGACAGGTAAAGACATAGACAGGACAAGACATATAGTAGTACAGTGTAGACAGTAGTATACAGTTGGTTTACAGGATGTGGTTTAGAGTAATATACATCAGATATAAACATGACTGTATGTATTGTGATAGCAGTTACCTTATAAGAACAGAAAATATGGCTGTGTAATATGATTATTAAACATGATTACTCAATGATTTTGGAACTATCATCCATATCCATGGCATGTTTTCAATTTTTAGATTGAATGTTAAATATAATCCAACAGGAAAAAATACATGTAAAAAGATAATGCACATGACAACTCAAGACAAAAGGAGCAATTGTTATGCAACTGAATGTAGCAAAAATAATCACAATATTTCGATTATGCTATTTTCATAATTGTTGGAAGTCATAATCACGATTAATTGATTAATTTGATTAATTACACAGCCCCACGTCTGGGTGGGGAGGGGGGATATCTATAGCTAACATCAAATCCATGCGTTTTTTCTGTGTTTTGTTTTGTCTTCAGGACCGCCTGTTCTTTGTGATGGAGTATGTGAATGGGGGAGACCTCATGTTTCAGATCCAGAGGTCGAGGAAGTTCGATGAGCCGCGCTCACGCTTCTACGCAGCTGAGGTCACTTCTGCACTGATGTTCCTGCATCAGAATGGGGTCATCTACAGGTGATGCTTCTGTCCAGTCAGCACCTATACGCCCCACTCCAAACACACTGACACTGTCACACATCCTTAGAGATCATTGTAATAATATAGACCATGCATATTATTCATTTTTTTACACTTCTTTTCGTTTACTCCACATGACTATCGGCTATGAAATGTTGAAAGGGCTGTTTTTATTTGTCTGTGCTCAGGGACTTAAAGCTGGACAATATTCTGTTGGATGCGGAGGGCCACTGTAAGCTGGCTGACTTTGGCATGTGCAAAGAGGGCATTCTGGATGGAGTCACCACCACCACCTTCTGTGGCACTCCAGACTACATCGCTCCAGAGGTACTTTAGTCTTCTGTGTCCTCTCCAGCTGCTGATAACTCACTGGTTTATAGTGCTGTCAACCACAGTGCTACTCCATTCCATTTGGTTCTTGAGTATGTGATAGAAAGTGACAGACATATGACATTTAGGTTTATTATGTTATTATAGGTACAGTATGAACTCCTCACTCTCTAATTTTCCATTACACACACGTACACACACATATATGCATGCACGCACGCACACACTCTCACGCACACACATGCACACACACATCTTTACATCTATCTTTATTCGTGGGGCGCTCAGATGGCAGTTAGTGTAGAGGTTTGAGATTAGATTAGATTAGATGTATCTGTGGATACTGAACATGAGTGTGGTGTTGTGTCTCTGCAGATCTTGCAGGAGCTGGAGTACGGGCCGTCGGTGGACTGGTGGGCGCTGGGCGTGCTGATGTACGAGATGATGGCGGGGCAGCCTCCGTTCGAGGCCGACAACGAGGACGACCTGTTTGAGTCCATCCTGCACGACGACGTGCTCTACCCCGTCTGGCTCAGCAAAGAAGCGGTCAACATCCTCAAAGCGGTGAGGCCATGTGCAAACCCAGACCCTGTCCACAGTTACTTTCACTTTTGCACTCACACATTCCCAGCAGTGTCCGTTTTTGGCCTCATTTCTTCTTTCCCGCTCTTTTTCCATGTGCTGCAGTAGCCTTTCATGTTCATCTTTATCTGATAACTCATCACCGGTTTCAACCACTTAGTGCACACGTCATTGCCCTCATTGCAACAGTGTTTTCATAGCAGAATTAGCAGATGTTTTTATCACAGCTACTAAGTTTGTTGCACTTGCTCTCGTTGTGGTTTGTGGGTGAGTGTGCCTCTGTGCCTCTGCATTTGAGCCCGCTTCTCTCTTTCTCTTTCTGTGTGTGTGTGTGTGTGTGTGTGTGTGTGTTCATGTGTGTGTGTGCATGTGTGTGTGCATACACAAACCCGAACTAGATCTGGATAAATGTGGAATTAGATGTGTGGCCAGGTGGTTGAGATCTCTTTTCCTGTCTGCTTCTCGTGGCACAGTTCATGACCAAGAACCCCAGCAAGCGGCTGGGCTGCGTGGTGTCCCAGGGCCTGGAGGAGGCCATCAAAGGCCACCCCTTCTTCAGGGACATCGACTGGGTCCTGCTGGAGCAGAGGCGCGTCAGGCCCCCTTTCAAGCCCCGCATCGTAAGCAAACACAAATACTTTCATCTCTGCCACTGTGCATGACACACACACACACACACACACACACACAAATATACACACACACACACACACACACACACACACTTTGCATCCCAATTCAAAACATATACTACGCAGCTCTTACTCTTAATGCGTAGAGTGTTTCCACTGTCCACAAAGGACACACACACATATATCACATATGCTGAATGGAACATACACATAATAGTGCAGCAGACATATGATGTCTTGTCTCTTTATGTTTCATATCTCTTGTGTCCCTGTGGTTTAGAGCGTCTCAGCCCACTTCTGCTTTCCCAGAGTGAACTGAATATGTGTGTGGTGAGGTGTATCTTTGACAGCCAGTTAGTGCGACAGACGCTGAGATACAGCGATAAAGGCTGAGACAGAAAGGTCATGTAGAGGGCGATATCATGTTATTGTACCTTGTGCCCTTCTGCCCTTGTTGTAACCCTCTGCCTGACTTCCAAATGACACCGCATTGGTTTCCCTTAGCTACCACACGGTGTGCCTGTGTGGGTGGTGGTGTGCAACAGATAGTTTTAGAAGCTTTTGGTTTCATTGTGTTAGATATTCTACTGCAGTTTTTTTTTAATTTTAGATTAAGAGTAATTTACAGTGCCTATAGAAAGTCATCATACCCTTTTGAAATAGTTACTTTTTTTGTCTTACAGCCTGAAATCAAAACCCATTTTTAAAAAGTCTTTTTCCAGTTTTATTCACAAATGTAGCTGTACAACATCAAAATAATGGGAAAAAAAGTCAACAGTTCTGAAAATTAATCTAAAAACTAGAATAACAGGGTTGGAAAAGTCATCATACCCCTGACTTAATACTTTGTAGACAAAAAAGTAACTATTTCAAAAGGGTATGATGACTTTCTATAGGCACTGTATCTGTTCCTTCTTTTGTGGTATAGCCCTCACGCTCCTCTGAAAATATAAGTACCAAGAACGGGAGACCACTCATTTAAAAATCTTAAAAATTGTGTTCCCCTGAATCCCCTGTATTTACAACTGATTTCAGCAATGACACCCCCATACCAAAACCAACCGAACAAATCAAGGTCTTATCTACTTAATCTACAGTATGTATAAACATGTTATCCATAATGTTCAGTCAAGTAAATCAGTAACAAACATTATTTCAAAGTTTATTTCTTAATGATATTTTAAAAGTAAGGTTGCTTAATATGATAATAAATACTGTACAACATCAACATCCATACCTTCATAACATACAGTAACTGACAAGGTAGACAACATAACAAACAACCTCAATGTAAACACAAGGGAGAGCACAAGAAAATGAAAATGAAAGGAAACTGAGGCCATTACAGTAAAGGTGTGCATTACGCATGCATGTATACTGCAACCGGAAAGTTTTCAGACCCTTTCAAGTTTTCTACATTTCGTTATATTTCAGACTCATCTTAAAATGGATTAATTTTTTCCCCCTCATCAATCTATACACAATATTCCAATATAATAGCAAGTGTTGCATGTTTTGTCAATGTGAGACAGGGTTGTGTGAAGACAGGAAGGATACAAGAAACCCAAGAGCACAGTAGCCTCCAATGTTCCAATGAAAAATTTGGAACAACCAAGTTCTTCCTGGCTGCTCAGCCAAACTCAGTAATCTGAGACGAAGGGCCTTGGTTAGACAGGTATCCAAGGACCCAATGATCACTATGAATGAGATCCAGAGTTTGTGTGAGGACATCTGTAAGAGAACCCAGAATGACAACCATCAGAACACTCAGTACCTACCAGGGCCCGTATTCACAAAGATTTTTATCTTAGCACTAAGAGTAGGCCTACTCCTAAATCGCATTAAAATATATTAGCTAGGAGTTTTTTCTTAAAAGTTAAAAGTAGTTATTATACTTTTATTCTTAAGTTATTCACAAAGCCTTTCAGACCTAGTAAGGAGAAACGACAACTCCTAAACTAATAGTGAGTCTTCGTTGCTATGGTTGACGTCATTACTCATGCACAAGCTTGATTAAAGTGACCACCTTGATTGGCTGATGATATAACGCGGGAATGATGGCAAAAACCTCCCCTACGATGACGAGTTGAGTGACAGGTGTTAGGTCTTAGCTGGTAAAAATGCGTGCGCTATGTCGGGCTGTGAAGGATGGAAGATGATGAATAAATAGGCATAGCCTAAATGAATAAAGAAAGAGTAAAGCAAAAAGCCTAGGCATAATGAAACACTACAGACTGGAGCAGTATCTTTGCAACATGTTTTAAATGAATCTGTATGAAAACACGTAGCCTACATTTGCAAAGAGGAGAAATGATTTAATTTAATTAGGCACAATGAGACGTTACATTTAGTTTACATGCAATGGTGGTTTTGGTTTTTTGCATCCTTAGTTGCAATGCACAATTATTCCCTTGCATGACAGCTCCTGTAACCGCACGTTCATTTAAAAACATTTCGATGTGAAATGCCACTAAAAGCGGGTTGTGAATAGGTCTTAGTGAGTTAGAAGTCCTCTCGAGTTCTTTTTAGCTGTCCTAGACTTAGGAGCTCTTTTTAGGCTTAAAATGCTGTGTGAATAACTTTTAGGGAAAACAATTAGGAGTTCTAAAGTTAGGAGTGGCACGCCCATTATTTTTAGGAGTTTCTCCTAAATTCGCCAGTTAGGAGCTACTTTTAGCCTTAGAATTCTTTGTGAATACGGGCCCTGGTTTCTTCCACACACACTATTGAAATCAGTCTTTGTTTCCTCAGGCCCAAGGATTTTACTTCTCATAGTCTGACAGTCGTTGAGGTGCTTTTGGTCAGCAAAAAATGACTTCTGTCTGGCCGCTCTTCAGTAAAGGCCTGATTGGTGGAGTACTGCACTGATGGTTGTCCTTCTTTCACTCCTCTCTCACTTCTCTCATCTTCACAAAAGAACTCTGGATCTCATAGTGACCATTGGGTCCTTGGTTACCTGTCTGACCAAGGCCCTTTGCTCCAATACTCCATAAAAGACGGGGACATTGTGTGTAGATTGATGAGGAAAAAAATGAATTGCATCCAGATTAAGATGAGTCTGAAACAACAACATTTAGAAAGATCTGAAAGGGTCTGAAAACATCCCAGTTGCACTGTATGAGTTATGTAAGGGGGAAAGATACTGTATGTTTTCAGTTATGTTTTGAATGAGGTGGTCTTGGTGCAATCATAGAGATGTTGTAGTAGGGGTTTCCTAAGTCTGGTTGCCATGACAATAATGAATGACCTGCCCCCAGTGATGTGATGACTAGGTTGGTGGGGGAAACCACCTGGGGTTCAGTGTGATGAAGACACATCACAGATTAAATGACCGCTTTCACATTCAATTGATTCATTCAATATTTATCTTGCGCAGAAAACCAAACGAGATGTAAATAACTTCGATCAAGACTTCACCCGAGAAGATCCTGTCTTGACGCCTGTGGAGGAGGACATCATCAAACAGATTAACCAGGACGAGTTTAAAGGTTTCTCCTACTTTGGAGAGGAGGCTCTATCCTAAACTTAACTCCTATTGCACCCCCTGCACAACACAGATACAGACACAAAGATAATACTTTCATACAGATAACAGATATAGAACCAACAAACACACACGCACGCACGCACGCACGCACGCACGCACGCACGCACACACACACACAAACACACACACACACACACACACACACACACACACACACACACACACACACACTCTCTCACACACACACACACACACACACACACACACACACACACACACACACACACACACACACACACACACACACACACACACCTATCTTTATTCGTGGGGCGCTCAGATGGCAGTAGTGTAAAGGTTTGAGATTAGGCTAATGTAATCTCTGGATATTGAACATGAACTTGGTGTTATTTCTCTGGCTTTATTTCTGTTCAATACCCAAAGAAGCACTTATGTTACTTAAATGACTTGGACTATTGTTACTGAAGTTATTGAAGTTGGATGCCTAAGATGATGGGTCTGTTTTTTTTTTTTACATTCTACTTTTTTGTTGAGTGATTTTGAAAATGCACTACCTGTTACCAAAACAGAGATACCAATGATTGTATTAAGAGTCCAGCTCCCATTCCCTACTTTACTGGTTACACATTGCAATCTGCTCTTTGGACAACTTGGAGCCAAAAAAAATGTAATAAATGTATATTATTTTTCATTTTAAATCAATGTTAAAAGGTTCAAACTTTGTCTGCACGGGTGACAGTAACATTTTGCAGTACAAATGCCTTTTTTAAGAATCAATTCAGGTAACTTATGGGAACAGTTTTATAACTTTGAAAAAAATGTGGTTTGCTACAGCTATAGTGTGAGGCTGTGTACGTGTGTGTGTAGTGGGGGCATGTATGACGGGGGAGGGAGCAGTTATGGGGCCCACTTGGGGCACAGTGCATGAAGGTGCATGCAGTGTCTCTTTGAGTTGCTATTTCTGTACATTGGGGTGCATCTGTTTCAGAGGGCTGTGCCTGTATGGCCTGGCTTCTGCAGTCTTCTCCTCGTGGTTTTGTGTGGTTGTGGATCGGCCAAACACTGATAGGACTCATATAGTTTCAAAAAGCCCATGGAGGCTTGAAAGACAAGCTGTTTGTGAGTAGCCTACTGCATGGTCAAGAATACTCCAGTGGTGCAAGTTGGTGGAAAATGATCCGAACTTACGAGACTCTGAAGAGTCATGCAAAACCTTCACTGGTCTATTGGTACAGTATCTTTAAGATTTAGACTGGGTCCTTCTGTGCTCTCTATGTGGGTAGTCACTCCCTCTCTTGCCCAGGAGCCTGTACAGGGCCCTGGTGCATTGCTGTCTGTAAGCAGAAGCACACAGAATGTTTATTTCTCACTGTTGCATGCATCTCTCTGCATCTTTGCTCTGACATGGCTGGCACCTGTCGATGGGATGTTTTCTGTGTAACAATCATGTCCGGGGCTTTTTTGCTGTGGAATGGCGTGTATGGACGTTTGATCCCCGCAAATGAAGAAAATAATCTTTTTTTAACCCCCTCTCTCATGTTGCTCGGTGTTGTGTTTGTTTACATTATGTTTGCTTTTGTTCATTTGTTTCATTTTGCGATTATGGTATCCAAAGCTACGGCAAGTGGTTATATGTTGTCTTTCGTTTCACCTCTTGTGCTCCGTAATCATTGCAAACTCTAAGGAAGCAAAGGAGACCTCTCAGGCTCACTAATTAAATGGAGCACAAGGAAGAATGCCTCTTCGTGTACATGTTCTTTTTTCATCTCATGTTCTCTTTTTATTATTATTATTATTATTGTTGCACATTCTCCTTGGAAACAGCGTATACTACACACAGTCATTCCATATGTCCGACATGCTTACATAGTTGTTTCCCCTCTGAATTGCAATAGCACCAAACATAGGGCACCTAGCCCCTCAGAAATCACCATCAAGTACCCAGCACCATAAGCATTCACCCCAAACTGTGCTGGTGAGGAGCTGTGTGATGCCAAACGCTGTTCTCTCTATCCTTTTGCGTTTATCTCTTAACTTTCATTTGCTTCTTTTTTTATTGTAAATGAAGTTAAACACTTTTGAGTATAGAATATTACCATGTTGTCTGTCTTAACGTTAAAGAAATGCATAAATAATTACCTCTTAAATTAAGTGCAAAATGTTTTTTTGGCTGAATATTAAATATTTTGTGACTACAGTATTATAACACACTTGTTTTGATATGTATGATAGTGTGGTATGTATGATATATGCCAGTGTTAGATTTTCTGTCAGGTGAAGTTTTTTGTGTGCAGAGGTAGCATTATTTTAGCAGTATCTTGTGTGAAAGTTTTATGTGCCAAAAATACTGTAAGCTTAAAAGATGTGAATGTGCTCGATTTATTATGACTCCTATTAAATAAGTTAAAACGAACAAAGTCTTGAGTCCTTCAATTCCATACACTCACGCGTCATATGTCGCATATTAGAGAGAGGAAAATACTTTAAAAAGAAAGCGAAAGGTAAAGGGAAAAGGGTGACTATTCGTCAGCGCAGCAGCGCGGCACTAGAAGTTGGGTTGACTTTAAAAACGATGGAGCACTGATTTGGACAGTTTGTCACAGTGGCAGAGAGAGAAAGAGTGTGTAGACTACGGTAGGCTTCAGTTGGCATCTAGTGCAATCCACCTGAACTTGGATCCATTTTCCCTTTTCTTGGATCCGCATCATCTTCCCGTGCGTTTGTGCAGTAAAGATTAACCTCACCAGTAGTCAAGTGATGGATGTTGATGAGAGTAATCGTTACTCTCCATTAAACTAATTTGAGTGATATCTTACGCTCAGCTGGGCTGCAAGTTCAACACTCATCAAAACAGGCGGACTCCAGCACTAGAGAATGACAGCTGTGGAGTCTAAGAGGTAAGTGGAGTTGTGACATACCTCAATAATTTTCCATTCAACCAACATCGTCGCCATTTCTTCGAAATGCATGGTGGATAGCTTTGGGCACCTGGCTGTAATAAGGCACAATTTCCATGGTAGTTTGTATTGCCTTAATATTTACATAATTGCTACAATTGTGGGTTTAAAAAAAAAAAAAAACGTATCGTTTACTAGCGTATCTGTAAAAAGTACACTTGAGTGACAATACCACATGAGTAGACAATTAATATGTATTCTAATACTACTCTATGTGTTGTGTACTGAACGCTGAACGGAAAATATCCTCACACGACGGGGCCTTGTTGGCTGCTCCTCACGGGAAATGTCCCCCTTCAAATGCGATCTGTAGGCCATAATTGGCCTTCTCCTAAATGAAGTCAATGTACAATATAGGTAGATAAGAGAGAGTATCTAGCTCTCCTAGAAGCAGTGCTATTAGCCAAATAATTGTCGATCCTAGACCTCAAACAGAGGAGATGTGGCGTCTTCGATACACGCCTACAGGTCCACATAGCTAATTTGGCTTTATTTTGTACATTTTTTACGAAACGTTCCTTATTTTATGTATCTCTTATTCAATACCCTTATATTTTATTAGACCTATATTCAGATATCAATTATTTGGTTTATAGATGAAGGTGCTGAGAAATGCTTAGTAGCTTCCCATTTTGACCTGCTCATAACAATTCTTGGAGTAGCCTACTTGGCACTGTTCTTCAGAAGGTAAACACTAAAATGCTGCATATGTTGAAGATTAGACGTTAGTAACTTCATGGGTTGAGGAGAGAAAACCCTTTGGTCAAACTGTCCTTGTCCCTTCGCCAGGCCTCTGTCAGACCGTCGCAAGGAGAGGTCTCGTGAGGCAGCACGCTTTCGCCGCAGTAAGGAGACAGAGCTCTTCACTCAGCTGGCCGATCAGTTGCCCCTACCGGAGAGTGTCAGAGGACACCTGGACAAAGCCTCCATCATGAGACTGGCCCTCAGCTACCTGCGTACTCGTAGACTCCTCAGTACAGGTGTGTGTGTGGAGAGACATATTTTTCTCAAGTGTGTGTTTGTGCTCTAATAATAATCCTAGTTTTGGCTTTATTTTATTGGTGTGGCCGCAAGGAATTATGTCCAGTCACCGACTATGTTTTCATTTTCACCCTCTTATTTGACAACCAGGGTACCCTAACAAACCAATAGGAGATGGCAGACAGGAGAATCAGCTCTCCCTGCAGTCCCTGGAGGCATTTCTTCTGGTGATAACGTCAGCTGGTGACATGGTCTATGTCACAGACAACATCAGCAAGTTCATGGGCTTGTCTCAGGTGACCATTGACTTTCAAGTTATATTAATCAGACTTTTTGTGTTGTAAAGCCATTTTTAAATAGGATTGTGTTCTCTTTGTCCTTCAGGTGGATCTAATAGGACATAGTATCTATGATTTTACACACCCCTGTGACCATGGTGAAATTCATGAAAACCTCAGTATGAGAGGTATGTGTTTGAGCCGGGTTCATGCCGGTCTTATTTGAACGTTTACCGATACCACACCATTTCAATGTGAATTCTGACTCCCTGTCAGTTACATTGGGCACACGATTAACTAAATAGCCTGTGAAGAAAACAGGGGAGTAGAAGCAGTGAGATAACATTGGCTAATTCGCTCTACGTAATAGGATCATCTAGTTTACAGTATGGCTCTCTGGGATGTACCTATGAATGAAGCCACCCTAATTGAAGATAGGTAACAAGATGCTGAACACCATCAGCTTGTTGAGAACAGACAGAACCATCTCAATGTTTAGACACAGTGTATTTTTACGAGTCAAGAGTTGTGACCACAGGGACTAACAGAAACTGAAACAGGAAAGTTCAGTATGAAATGTGATGACGCTGAGGTGTGATGTGAACTGCAGGGTCTTCTTTTGGCCTGAAGCGTGGGGGAAGTCTGACAGAGAGAGATTTCTTCCTAAGGATGAAGTGTACTGTGACAAACAGAGGACGCACTGTCAATTTGAAATCGGCCAACTGGAAGGTGAGGGAGGGCACACAACATAAGCATGCATGCTTTTATTTGTACTACACAACCCTCCATGTGTTATTTTGTAATTTGGGGTTTTTAGTGTTGTTGTACAATGTAGCAGTAGTTATAAAAGAAGGAATGATAAAAGAGTGGGTGTTTCAAAAGTTTTGACTAGTACCCTTGATTCTACATTTACCATTTATGACACACCACAACCGCTGGGTGTCAACTGTTCTTCACACCACTGCTCTTATCAACTGCAGCTCTTCACACCACTGTTCTGTCCTCTTCTGAGCTGACCTCTCCTGGGAATTTACACCGCAGTTCAGTTCAGTCAGTTAACACTGCCTCGGTCTCTGCCAACGAGTGGTTTTCCATGTGTTTTTCTAACGCTATGGACGCTACACATGCACTCTAACAAAGACGTGAAGTGTAAAAAAGTGTTGCTGTCCTGTACTTTTAAAGGCTGTAATACGTGTGTAAAGCACTGCCGGCGTAAATTGATACACCGAATCACTAACAATAGACGGACATCAGACGGGTGACCTCTGGTGTAAATTTCCAGTTAGCTGTTGGCATCTGATCTCTCTTATCCTGCCATCACCGCTTTTCCTTTATGTTCTGCTGTTCCTCCTTTTCTCCTTTTCCCTTACAGCTTACATGGCGTTTTTACAGGTCAGCATCCTCTACAACACTTAGAAGTGCAAATAGCCGTCATTCACCAGATGTTTTACACATAGGCTAAATGTTACACTGGAAACAATGGGAATCATTTCTAATGCATGCAAGTCATGAATGCATTTGGCAGGTATTACACTGCACAGGGCACCTGAAGATGTCCAGCTACAGCCCCACCTTCTCTGCGGAGTGTCCAGCGCTGGTGTGTGCGATGCTCCTGTGTGAGCCCATCCCTCTGCCACCCAGCCCAGACACGCCCGTCAGCAGCCACATGTTCATCAGCCAGCACAGCTTGGACATGAGGTTCATCACCTGCGACAACAGGTAGCAACAGGAACTTGTGTATATTACTATACTATACTATGCTATACTGTACTGTACTGTACTGTACTATACTATACTATACTATACTATACTACTGTATGCAATTCTAAGTTACAGTGTTTCTCTCATGGTGTGTGTGTGTGTGTGTGTGTGTGTGTGTGTGTGTGTGTGTGTGTGTGTGTGTGTGTGTGTGTGTGTGTGTGTGTGTGTCTGTGTGTGTGTGTGCGTGTGTGCGTGTGTGTGTGTGTGTGCCTGTGTGTGTGTGTGTGTGTATCACAGAGTAATCGGTTTGCTGGGGTACCAGCCAGAGGAACTTTCTAAGTGCTCAGTGTATGATCTCTACCATCCCCTGGATGCTACAAATATGGCCAGAAGCCATCGGATCTGTGAGTCTCTTATTTCATGGCTTTTCCTACTGTCACAGAGGTGTAAAAGTACGTCTTTATAAAGTAAAAGTCCTGCCACATTTTAGTTCCAACCATTCACTTAATCAATTGATTCTAACACAACTCCTAAGCCAGGTAGATCAGGTACTGTAAGTGGCAGGACTTTCACTTTCTGACACCAGATGTTTTTATCTCTGCTCTGTCTGATATTGGAAGTGAAAGTAACACTTTCTAGTCTGAGATATGAGCACAGGTAGACAGGTGCTGTGTTATTTCGGATGGCGGTGTCTTCTGCATGCTAAATTTGAACATTAAATATGAATTCGTTTTTCAGTGCATTATGTATTACTGTGACTCCATATAGTTTTTTTGTTTGTTTTTGAATTCATCCATCCCATTTATAAATCAGTACATCAGTATTGTGCAGATGGCTATGAGACTGAGGCGTGCGGGGGGCTTTTGTGCCAGTGTGTATCATGGGGCAGGTGGTGAGTGGGCCCTACCGGCTGCTGGCCAAGCAGGGAGGCTACGTGTGGGTGGAGACCCAGGCCACAGTGCGCCCCCTCAGCCCCAACAACCAGTCACACATCGTATGCCTCAACACTGTCCTGAGGTAACGCACACGTCATGCTACTGTGCCATTTCTCCTTTCAGCTGGATAAGAATATATAAGTCTAGAAACATTGAAATGAGTACTGGCACATCATGTGTGACATGTTGTTCTTTTTCTGCTTGTCCTTTTCACTACAGCAACATAGAGGAGCGTTGGGTCGCTTTTTCTTTCGAGCAGACGAAGGCCGCTCAGAAAGAGGGGTGTCGGACAGACAGCCCTGTGTCCAGCAGGCTGAAGCAGGAGTCAGCGGCACTGCCCCGAACAACAGAGGCGAGCCTGGGCTACTTCCAGTGTGAATCCCTGCAGTTCACCCCTCTGCGGTCGGTGTGCCCTCCCACTCTTATCTCACCATACATGCGCACATGAGCTCTTGCCAGGCACATGGCATGCCTGCCTACAACCACCTCTACCTCAATAGTTACAATAGTTACAACAGTTACTTTCATATGCACAGAGTGCAGCCCAAAACGCTCATGCATAAGACAATGACACACAAGACAAAAGATGACGGACAGAATACAGGCGTAGTTGCAAGCATGTGCGTGACACCAAGACAAACAATTTCACAAAAAAATAAAATGAACAACCCCCCCCCCAAATAAACAAACAAACAAAAAAAAAACATTGCCATTGCTCTCTTGGTATTTAGCATCTTGAGCAGCATTGTGGTCCTGAACAGTCCATACCAAGTCAGGTGCTCTTGAGCATTTTTCAGGCAGGCTCTTCAAAAGTGACAGATCCTCCATCATGAGCGTAGAAACATTCACACCTCCATCCACACCAGTCAGACGCTTGTTAATGCAGTTAGGTAGAATGACCAGTATCAATCACGTCAGTATTAGATCCCAGCAGAGGCCACCAGTGTAACTAATAGTTAGTGTAGACCTCGCCTACACAAGAGAACCAAATCTGCCATCTTTGCCCATATAAGGAGATCCGGGTGTTAATTGAAGCTAACTACCTATGAAGCTAACTACCTAACTACTTCTTTGTCCCTGCGAGAGTTTAACAGGTTTGAAAATTAAAAATACCTGTGTTATTTTCCCATAGGAAAAATCGCAAGATACCAGATCTTAAAGATGGCAGCTTTTTTATAGGCCTATTGGGGGTCTATGGCCACGTTTTAAAATAATAATAACTCATTAAAATGAGCTATTTTTCACAGACAGCTGATGGTCAGACACCTTTTAAGCATGATATATTACATGCATACCTAAAGATGTTAGTTATCAAGTGGTATCTTAGAGATTTCCTGCCACTCATTGTAAGCACAACGTGTGCCACATCAGGAAGTCACACCTACTGCAGAATGTTGGGTACTTTCTGTCCATGTCCAATTACCATTGCAATACACAGAGTGTTATACCACACGTTTGTACACTGCTTTCACATTGTATACAAGTTTACACAGACTGAACATCTCAGGATGAACTGTAATATGCAAGTGTTTGTTTGATTAAAATGATTGTGAATATGTAAATATCGCCTCCTACTGTGATGTATCCAAGGAAACAGTAAATGCTGTTATCACGTGAATTATCTTTCGATTGGCAGACTTGTATATGGTTTAGCTGCTCTAAGCATAAATTAGAAACAATTTCCCATTTTTAAAGTTTGTACTGGCATCTAGTACTGGTATCATCTTAAAATGATTTTTTGATTATATGAAGGCCCATGGCTAAAGATCTCTTGTTCCAGATTAATTCTGAAAGATTAATTGATTTTTAATTGAGATTGCTATTTGACCTAATGCATTTATCAAATTGCGAAAGTCATGCCGCAACATGCAGCTCACGACTGATTACTTGTGAATATTCGGTTACTTCTTGAGGCAACATGATGAACATGTACCAATATTTTTAAACGCACCATAGAGTGCAATATATGATGGATGTACAGCGAAAAAGACCAACAGAAGTAGTGCTGGTCTTGCCCAGTAAGTATTATTGATCATAAATCATATTCAAATACAATCTAATGTGAATGTTGAACTGAACTTGAACTGAACTGAAATTAGATATTTTCCCCAAATCGCTCAGCCCTATTCAGTAGTCCTCCAGGCGATACACTATCCATTTTTGTGACCACCCCATTAAAATATAAAAACATGTTTCATCACAGTATTATCAACAATCTGACCACCAAAAGATTCTAATTAGCATGTCCAGCAAGTCTTTCACTATAGCCAGTTGTGTTTGTAAGATTTGTGTATATGTATAGGCTAATTATAGATTGCTGGTTTTGCTCTATTCCGAACAAAACGTCTCACTACTTGAAGACCTGATGGTTACTGGTGTTACTGACCTATAAAGGGCTTATGTAAATGTGTGTGCCCGATAAAGACATTTCAGTGTTTATAAACACAGCTTCCCCACTAGCAAAACCACACAGCTAAGTGTTGAAGTGAAGAGATGTTTATATGTAGATCATGTCAGCGTCATGAATGCTGATTCTCTCTCAATCTTTATTCATCCCACTTGGCCTGTCCACTGACTATTTGGACATCTAAGGTCTCTATGTGTTCTCATCATGGGCAAAGCCAGCCTAGCCAGGCCAGAGCAAAACATGGATGGTACTCTGAATGTCAGACAGCATTTGAGGACCCATGTCTTATTGATTCTGATTTTGCTGTAGTAGTTCTGTCATGGGTTTCCACTACAGACTATAATCCATTTAGTCTCAGTGGCATGTTGTGTACCCCACATGCGGAAGTACATTACATAACTCTGTAACTAAACTGTATCAGCAGAAGTAAGCCAATGAACAAAGAGAAGGTGACAATTACATAATAAATGCACCCATCCTGTTAAGTTTGGAGAATCCCAGCCTGGACATTGCATGTTTTGACTGTTGCAATAATCACGACTATGTTTTTGTTTTCCAACTGAGCCCATGGTCCCAGAGCTGTTTAAGGCGTGAATAGTTAGTTGCTGGGTGGAGCACAGTGTGACAGTTGAGAAGCAGTTCCTGTCATGGATGGTGCAGCCACATACGCAAATGTGTTGCACTTTTCAACCACTTGCATCTGCATGACCGCCCGGTGCCCTTTCAGCACCCTGCCAAGGTCACATGAGCAGTGGCGTGATGTCGGCTCACTGTTGCATAGCAGTGGAGGGAAATGATGCCCTAAAAATATATTCTGTTCCCAGGCCAGCTAAAGGAGACACAGTCGTGCATCACAAACTGCAACCTGGCTGTTCTCAGGTCAGTCTGCCAGGAGTATGTCTTACACCAGCAGTCAGAGACAAAGAGCTTGAGAGAAACCGAAACCACATGGACCACAGCTTCCGGTAGCAAGGCACACGACAGCCACTTTCTCGTGGGAACTTTGTCAACTCTTTACCTCTCAGCTCTTCTGTATTGCACACTTCTCTCTCTATCTTAGCAGGTCTGCTTGTGTGTGTGTGTGTGTCTGTGTGTGTCTGTGTCTGGCTTGGTGGGTGGTTGACCACCCCCTTTCTAATATTACATTAGTCAGATGATTTAAGACAGCATTTCCTCTTTCACTAGAAGTCTAAGTTGAATTGTGTATGTGATCTATATGATCAAAATAGCAATATGTTACCTGCTATTTGAGTCATTCCCAGATGTTGTCTGAACCTGGTGTTCGTTTATCATGGTGATTTCACTTTGTTTGAAATGCCACCAACATTTGTGTTTCTTCAGAAGCAAGATAAGTTAATAATCAGCGTAGAAGAGGGATTGTCAAAAGCGGACAAGAATGTTTCTATCTAAGTGGAGATGCATGGGGGAAATAGGTGGGTGTATGTGAAACTCCTGTCCTTTCTTGCATACAAGAGCTATGTCGCCATCTAGTGTCTGGACTTTGACAAATGATTTCCCCCTTCATCACCATTGACATGCCGAGGTTTATACATTGATTTCGCAAACTTTCTTCAGCTATGAGGTTGATACACAATGGCAGTTAAAATGGAATTGATTTGGTTTTATTATTTTTTTTACTTTTATAAAACTGTCCTGCGATTTATACACAATGCAGCTTACAGCAGAAAATGACTGTAAATTCATAAATTCACAAATAAATTCACATAATTTGTACTACTCATTTATCATTATAAGAGTTTTATTTGTTGATTTCATAAATATTTACTGTTAAAAAACAAACAATAAGAATACAGTTGAATAATAAACAATTGCTAAAATAACAATATGTTGTACAGAACAAAACATTTTGACTCAATGAATGAAAGGCCAAAATATTGACTGGTAGTGCTATTACAGTGCCCTCCAAAAGTATTAGAGCGCATGCTTAAAGTTAAATATAAAATCATCTTTTGGAAATTTATCTTAATGCCTTAAATGAAACAATGAGTAACTATTCAACCTTTAAGGACATTCATTTTCTTTGTGAATTAATAATGTATTGTAAATAAATGAATGTTTTCCTTAAAATACAGGGGGTCATAAGTATTGGAACGCCCATGTAAAATTCCCATAGGGGATTTTTATTTCTATTTTTAGTGCTATTTATATTGAATAGTAGTGCTATTTATATTGAAAATCCTTAATCGCCTATATCTGCTAGGCACTTCCTGGAAGGCAGCCAGCTCATACTTATCCAATGGACCATCACCTGTCTTGTAGCTATAGACCTCTGAAGTTCGCCTACAAAAAGGATCCAAAGCTGCCATCTTTGCCCATATAAGGAGATCCGGGAGTTAATTGAAGCTACATGCCTATGGCAAGTTGCATTGTAAGTTAGCTCTGGGGTAGCAAAGATCAAAGTGTGCCGTCTTCACCTACCGAAGATCACAGCATCCACTAGATGGCAGTGGACAAAACTGTGTAGTCTGCATTTCCAATGTCATCATCCCCAGGAGTTTGAAAGGTGCGATAATTGAAAATCCCCATATTATTTTCCCATAGAAAAAATCTCAAGATACCAGATCTCCTTATCTGGGCAAAGATGGTGGATTTTTTGTAGGCGAACTTCAGAGGTCTATTGTTTTAGTGTATCTGTTTATACGGACCAAGTTGGGTGTAGCGCCTAGAGAATGAGCATGTTAAGATGATGGGGGATTTATGCACGTGTCCAATTTGAGTAAAGATATTCAGTGTCCAAGTGAACATGAAAGAAAACTAAATATAACAGAAAATGCTGTTACAATGACTTTCCACCAGAGATATACAGTGGGTATAGTAAGTATTCACACCCATGCTAAAGTTGACTAAAAAGAGGAATATAAAATCATCTTTTGAGAATTGATTGTAATGCCTTAATTCAAAACATGAGTAAAAATCAAACCGCTAAGGACACCAATTTTCTTTGTGATTGAAGAATGTATCGTAAATAGATAAATGTTCTTCCTTAAATACAGGTTGCATAAGTAATTGACCCCTATGTTAAATTCCCATAGGAGCAGGAGGATTTTTTATATGTTTTTATTTTTAAAGGCCAGCTATTTCATGGATCCAGCATATTATGCATCCTGATAAAGTTCCCTTGGCCTTTGAAATTAAAATAGCCCCACATCATCACATACCCTTCACCATAGCTAGAGATTGGCATGGTGCTTTTTCCAGTTAGCCTATTAGCCTGTTTGATGCTCATTGAGCTCAATGCAAATCAAACAGGCTAATAGGCTAACTGGAAAAAAGCACCATGCCCATCTCTAGCTATGGTGAAGGATATGTGATGATGTGGGGCTATTTTAATTTCAAAGGCCAAGGGAACTTTATCAGGATGCATAATATCCTGGATCCATGAAATAGCTGGCCTTTAAAAATAAAAACATATAAAAAATCCTCCTGCTCCTATGGAAATTTAACATAGGGGTCAATTACTTATGCAACCTGTATTTAAGGAAGAACATTTATCTATTTACGATACATTCTTCAATCACAAAGAAAATTAGTGTCCTTAGCGGTTTGATTTTTACTCATTTTTTGAATTAAGGCATTACAATCAATTCTCAAAAGATGATTTTATATTCCTCTTTTTAGTCAACTTTAGCATGGGTGTGAATACTTACTATACCCACTGTAGGTGCTGGCTGAAGAGCCTTCCGTGGCATTTACAGTAGTCCAGCTGCTTTGGTCAAAAAAATGCCAGTGCTCAAGATGTCATGAGCATATTTGTCCAGAGGGTGTCCCTGTTGTACGCTGTTGCGACTCCTCACTCCAGTCCTCCTCCAAAGAGGCCCCGTGTATACACGCATACCCTACCATAAAACACTAGATCACTCACCCTGTCAGCTCTATACGGCATAGTCCCATCCCCCCAAAGCCAGCCCTGCAGCCTCCCATGTGCACAGAGCTACTAACATGATCATGGGACACCCCCTCCTGTACCTCTGCTTCACCAGCGTGTGTGACCGCCCCATCCCCCAGCACAGACCCTCCCCCACATCACAGCCCTGCTGGTTTGGCAGGAACACAGGCACACTCTGACATACTCACGCTTTCTCTTGCTGTCGTTCACCTTAAGGAAATACATGCGCCAGGACTCAAATGTTTACAATGAATGAATAGCTGATTTGCTTTCATTTGATATGTGAAGAAAACCGAATCCAATTAAATATCCAATTAACACCAGCATCTGAACTGCTTAATATCACACCTCAAGGTCACATTATAGAAAAAGTATCAGTAGACCTATTATAGAAACTGTTCGCTTAAAGAATATAGTGCTAGCAATGTTACTAATGATCACCATTCACAACCAAGGAGTTGCTTTAGCACATGTGGGTATGCTTCAACAGAGTAGGACTGCAGCCATCCACAAGAGATGTGAACAAACACTCCTCAACATGTCATGAAAGGGCCTGTGCATAAATTAGCCACATTCTTCAGAATTTTCTTATTCTTTAAAAGCCTTTCCAGGACAAAAAAACAACTAATTTACAGCCATTTCTAGGCCCCTTCTCCTCCCTGATTCAACAAACAGAGAGGGGGTGTTTTCCATGGCTGAGCCAATGGGAAGCTGTTGTCTGCCCTTTGAAACCTGAGAATGATGAATGATTAGAGGCTACAGGCACACTGAACTGGCTGGGCTGATGAGTCAGGGTTGCCAGTGTCATCTTGTAGAATACATATTTCTTTAACCTATCTCTCAAGCACATAGTGTAAAGCATGTAGATAAACCAACACTGTTTTTTGAGATTTCATTCTTTGAATATACTGCATAAATGGACACAATGCTTTCACCATATTACTGATACACCTGAGTGTCATACTGTGCATTATAAAATGATCAATAGAATTTACTCATTTAGAAATTGGTTTTAAAATCTCGAGGCACTATTTGTTGTTTGTGAATCCGCCATACACTGAAACCAAGCTTCTCTTGGACCTACGCATGAGAAGTATTAGGTACCTGGGCAGGTACATGTGTGACCTCATAAACTATGGCCTGCAGACATGTCAGCAATATTTATCTTTATGGTACCTTTAAAGGGTCACTTCAGAACAGAACTGAGGCAATAAGTTGAAGCAGGCGGTAAATTGGCTTTGATGTACCTTTCAGTTAGGCTTTTATTGATGCAATAAGACAATTGTTTTGATAGCATGTGTGAAAATAAGCCACTTGAATCAAAAACTGTTCTACCAGCATTTGAAACCACGTGTTCCTAAAACCCTGAGCACCTTAGAATGCACCTTAGCATGGGGGTCTACCTTGTGTCCTGGTAGCAGTGGGATACAGATAACCAGGCCACCATTTCACCATGGAAGTGCCCAGTGTCCAGACCCAGCTTGTCCTTTGATTAACCATGAATGAGTGCCTCCATTGCCTCCCTTTTCACAGATAGGAAAAAACAGGAACATTCAGAACAGACGCTCTTTAAATTTGATTTGTTGAAATGTGATTACCTCACAACTGAGCCTTCTTGGTATAGCAAACCCATAAATAACCTCTGCACATATTAAATTAGGTCATTTACACAATTCAAATCAAAGGATATGCATGAGCTCAATACATTTGGCAGCGCAAAAAAGAAATATAGGGCCTAACTATTCTCACTTTTAAAAATAATATTGAAAATATTAGATCAAAACCCTTCTTGCTATCCTTGAATTACATCCTTGATAGAAACTTGCTATATATATATTGAATATATTTTGATTTGTTTTAACAGCAAATTAATTTATTGAAGGCCAGTTCACATGGCTAAGACCTATTCATTCTGTGACTGTAACAATTTAAACCACCAAATGCAGACAATGCTGTGTCTAACCATGCCCAAAATCTACTCTAGTTTTGTTAATATTTGCATGGTTTTTAAACCTCAGCAGAGGCATTTGTACCAGGATCCAGAGGTATCCTCTCTAATCTTATCAGTGGTGCAGAGTCCATCAGGGTACCAGGGGGTCAGCCAAGATTAGAGAGCCGCAAGTTCAAAATCAGCACATCGAGCCCAAGATTCCCTCATCAGATTTTAATCACTTGTGAGAAATGCAGACACTCTTGAGTGTCTTAATTATACTGATAAGATACATCTACAGTTTTGGATCAGTTTCCAAATGGTGCCAAAGCAACAGTTGACGCTTTACACAACTAAAGCAACAATAAGCTGTGAAATCATTGATACTGAGGCAATAAGTGACATGATAATGGCAATTAATTACTTCATCCATTCTAAGGTCCAAATATTGGATTAGGATATTGTGGGAGGAGGGAGACACCAGGACTGTTGTATCTGGGCCCTGGCTCAAAGTTTGGTGGGGGTAGCGTGTATTTGGGTTAAGTAGTGTGTGGCAGAGGCGAGATATATATTATAACGTGCTGCGTGTGCTTTATAGCTAGAGAGCTAACTACGCACGTGAGGTTGGTGGGGGTTTGACCAAAGGTGGGGGGTGGGCTTTTGGACATCCAAGTATGAACAAGACACACTGCAGACCTGGACATGCATTTTCTGATGGGCGGAACCCATGTGCAGTATACTGGATAGAGAGTGCAGGGCTGTTCTTTATTAACCACTGGGCTAGCATCCAGTGAGCAATGTTCAACATGGCCATCAGCACAAACAACACATAGGTTAAGGTCCCTTCTGCCAAACACAATCATTAACCCTCAAATAATGGAGGAAAGAGTCTGTCTGTTTTTGCAATGGCAGCATATTAAAACCACAGACAAAGTTATCTGTTCTGGCATGTACCTTGATCACGGACCATCTGATAAGTCACAGCAGATGACATGTAGGCTACAGTATCATGGGTGGCGAAAAAAGGAATGAAATGATTCAGTCAGCATGAACTGAGTATAACCTTGAGCCATAGTCTGCAGCACCATTGCACCTGTGTAGGACCGTTGCCACAGGGAGAGGGAGATTGTCAGTTACACTGTTGATTCTCTGCTGAGCCACAGACATCTGGGATCCGTATGTGTGCTTTCATCTTGGTAATTTGCTGCTTGTGTTGAATTACTAGCCTACAGCACAGTAGGTGTACTGCATTGGCCTTGGATTTCACACAAATGTGAAATCTACTCGCCCGGTCAAACTCCTCAGCTGCTACTATTTCCCTTAAGAACCCACCACCCTGTGAGAGGAAAACAAGCACTGCAGCTCAACACCTAAACCCATACTCAAGGCAACCAGCGGGGAATGTTATTATTTTGAAATTGATAGGAGAGTATAGCATTGATCACTGACGCATGCATGCGCTAAAAACCGTTGTATGCATTAAGACAGCAAGAAATAAATGGTGCCGTGTTTACATGGGTTTATTTTCAACGTCAACAGATAGGGATTCTGCAGTCTGTCATCGTATGGCGGAGACACACGAGGCATTCCGGAATCCCGGTTTTAAAACGACGCTTCCAAGAGCCAATGATAGTGGTAGGACAGTGTTTGCCCCCTCCCCTCTCCAGACGCGCCCCCAAGTGACCTTCCCTCTTCAGTGCAGGAGTCTTCAGAACAACCGGTCTAGCTTTTAAAGCGAGGGGTGGCATGAATGCTGTCATTTAGTAATTGAACGGGGCATACAGAGGAGCTGCGGCGGCCACGTTCAGTTCTATCTCCTCTGCTTAAACCTTTGTAGATAGCGTAACGTATTTCACTTTGATCTAACCTGTAGGCTAGCAGAGAACACTATACCTCGTTTTAAAATGTACCGGTATTTCGGTGAACTCCTCACCCGTGGAGCAAGTAATGCTCTGGCCTCGGGATGTATCGATTCGGCTCTGCCAGCTTCCGCATCTTTAATGCGGGTGCGCCACTACAGCGAGGCCGCTGGAGAGAAAGAAGATGACCCTAATTTTTTTAAAATGGTTGAGGGCTTTTTTGACCGCGGTGCTACTATTGTAGAAGATAAGCTGGTAGAAGACTTGAAAACAAGGGAAACGCCGGAACAGAAGAGGAAGCGAGTGCGTGGAATTCTCAGGATCATTAAGCCTTGTAACCACGTATTGAGTGTATCTTTCCCAATCAAACGTGACAACGGGGAATGGGAAGTGATTGAGGGATACCGGGCGCAACACAGTCAACACAGAACGCCCTGCAAAGGAGGTAAGTGAATTCCTGCCTGAATGAGTCCCTTGAAATTGAAACACTGATCCTGCTAGTTTTGGTAAGCATTAGCGGCACTAATATAATGTATACAATTTACAATTGGCCTGCGTATTGCTGTATGGCTATTTGAAACTCATGCATTACTTTATGGGATTACAGTCAAGTAACATTGGTTATTATCATTTGAATGAATAGTAGGCCTAAGCTACGCAACCAGTCAATTTTGGTCTGTTCACCAGGCAGCTACTTCCCGGCTGAGCTGCACACAGCATACCTCTGTCAAAACAAAGCAACAGGTTGCTAAGGACGGAGGACTAAACGGAACATTCAGTTTCAGTTTCGCAAAGGCTCGGATACTTAGCAGTCTAGCGAGAAAACGCTGTGTTTTATTTAATGTTCAGACATGAACGTTGAAAATGCGGCACTGAAGATAGTAGGCTTCTGTTATTCGCTCATGGGCATTGGGCAAGGCTTCTGCGCGTCTCTGCGCGCATTCTACTTTCAGCCTCACTGTTCATGCGCTAAGCAGGGCGAGTAGGTAGGCTAGATGTCAGGAATATGGACGCTGGTTGAACGAAGGTCTTCTTTGGGATCAGGAACCAACATGGCCGAATCGTTTTCGATTATTATCGCGAATGGATTAGCAGCTGCACTGGCTTTGCCTATCCTGAAGCCGGTTGGCCATACATGTTTATGACCTCAACAGCTGCTTTGACAGTGTTGGTCAGACCTTGCTTCTGGTGACCTGCACAGGAGTCTGTGGCAGCTGTAGTAGAGACCTCGGCGCAGTGCACACTACATAGAGTGAGGATATCAGAGAAGGGTCAGTGGTTCGGAGGGGTTGAGGCGTTGTATGATTGGTAGTTTGTTGGAATGATCAGCAAAAGTCACCCGGCTTGTGAGGCAATCCCAGGTGTCTCTGTTCGTCAGAGTCGGTGTGTAAGAGGCTGTAGGCCCCCTGACCTTTCACTCTTCTGGATATACACCATTTAGAAAACAGACGGCGATATTTTAGCTGTGCATCAAGTAACTCTGCAACACTGGAAATCACTAACCAGTTTTGATGTCTGTTGCCTACCAAAGTGATGTTATTTATCCTTGTGGATTGAAGCATATTTCATCCCAGTCCTCCAGGCCTACAGTTGCTCATGCAGGCAAAGTCAACACTATTTGGCCCAATGTTATCACTTTTAGGGGTCAATGAATTGCACAATTCAAAACAAACTCCTACAAATGTTGAGTGCCAATGAGGCCCATCAATCTGTTTTTGTATGCTGTACTTTAGATAGCCACTGGATCTGGTAGTTATTCTATATCCACTCAGCGACACGTTGCATTTATATTTAGTCCATTCACTGGTATTCTAAGCAGCTTACAGTTGCCACAAGGCTTTGGTAGTTTTCAGACATGAGTGTAACTATAACAAAGTCATTAACAAGTTCCTGTAAAACAACACCATGCAGCACCTAAGGTCAGACTGAAGGCATCCGTTCTTTTAAGTAGAAAACTTTCTTGGCTTCCTGGGGAAAATGAGAAATGTGCTGGTTCTGCAACCCTTAGCTGCACAAAACTTTTATCCAACATAATTGTGCTAGCAGAGTTGTTATATTTGGCTGGGTGTGGCAGTATGGTGCTCCCTAATTATGCTGGGAATTGCGACTTCATGGACTCTGTGGTTGTTGGTATAGAGTTGTAACAGATAAGGGGTTATGGATAGGATGTGTCTGTGGAGCTTTGTTTAAGATGTGCTTGTTAAACTTGTGGAGGAGCGGTTTCTTGTTAATCATTCCCCCTGAAACCTCAGGAAGTATGTCCTTTGGCTGCTGACTTCTTCAGCAGTACACTGACTGCAGTGTCCAAGGTCATGCATTCAAGGTCAGTCCAGGAACTGACACTATGTTGGTCAGTGTTGGATCATAGTACATTCAGTGAACCTTTTTAGTCAATGCAAGTCGCTTAGCACCCACAATATAGGCTAAAAATGCATGTATGTAGGTGGTGCCCTTTCAGAATGTGGTTTGAAATGGTTTGCTCATGAGTGACCAAGAATATGTCTTTGTCTTCTGGGATATACGTTTCTCAATGGCTGTACCAGATTTAGTTTGGAATGTTAGCTCAGCCTGTCCTTATTTGTCCTTTGTCAAATATTCAGAGGCATGGCCTATAGTGAAGCCACGTTGTGCAGAGTCAGTGCTGAGAATATCACTGAATAAGGCAAGCGATGTGTGTATATATATATATATATATATATATATATATTATATAATATATATAGATATATATTTAGAACACAGTAGAATGTAGGTGGTGTGCATTTCTCATCATGCAGATTTGTCCTCCTGCAAAGCTTTGGTCCCTCCCCAGACAGAGTATCCCTGATCTGACTGAGTATGTCCCCATGGAGCATCTGAACAACAGAGCCACTGTGTTGATTAGTGTTGTAGATAAAGGTTACTGAAGAGCAGAACATTAGCTGAAGATGTGAGCGAATAGGACAGTTTATGCTATTGGCCCCGACTTGTCCCCCTTTTCAGATATTAACATGCTACACATAGTGCACATACCCAGCCAGCCTGCACACATCCACAGGCTCTTTGGCTCACAGTGCAGCTGGAAAAACCGTGTTTGTTAGCCTCCACAGGACTGCTTCTCCTGCTGTCAGTGAAACCCTCTTGTGTGTAAACTCTCTCCACAGGTATCCGCTACAGTACGGATGTGTCTGTGGACGAAGTCAAAGCCCTGGCGTCTCTGATGACCTACAA
Source organism: Sardina pilchardus (assembly GCF_963854185.1). Classification (NCBI taxonomy): domain Eukaryota; kingdom Metazoa; phylum Chordata; class Actinopteri; order Clupeiformes; family Clupeidae; genus Sardina; species Sardina pilchardus. The sequence goes on along the minus strand of NC_085010.1, from coordinate 956,603 downwards.
GTGTGCTGTGGTTGGTGAGTTATTGTTCACATGTTTTTTTGAGTTTCCTTTCCCCTGACAAGTGAAAGCATTTTTGTTCTTCTTGCTGAGTTGACCAGTATCAGTATTGCCTTCTGCATCAAGCACAAGGTTTAATGAATGATTCAGCATTGTTTGTGATTTTGTTGATTCATGAAGAATGCATTGAAGTGAAGTGTGATTCTTTTATTAGATGTGCCATTCGGTGGAGCTAAAGCTGGAGTCAAAATCAACCCAAAGATGTACACTGTGAGTATTCCGTGAGAAACCGTTCAATGCCCTGATCCAGTTGGCACCGCAACCACATCAGAATGATTAGCTACACAATGAAAAGGACAAAAGTCTGATGAGAAGTGGTCAGAGAAACAAACACAGCCGAGAAACGACTATGTCAGTCTCTCCCCCCGGAGTGTTCTACAGAAAAACATGAGCGGCGCAGCATCAATAAGAGGCCCCTGTAACACCCGGAATTCAGTCAGGCCCCTCCATGGCCTTAGTAATTGTGTTTCTCTTCAGGTTATGCGCTGCTCAAAGAGCTCTTTCTCTTCCTCCAGTGCTCAGTGTGCCAGAAATACAAAGGGCTCGGAAATGGCCGCTGGCTGTTATGGCTTGTTTTGGTGAGCCGAGAGACTCCGGAGCGGAATCTGAATTAAAGTGCAGAGTTGCTTTCTCATGCACGTCAACGGCACATCCCTATTTGTGAGCTCGTAATGAGAGAGCCAATGTTTGAAGGGGGCGCTGGCCTTAACAAGGCTGCTAAGCGCTTCACTCATCGGCCGGCTCTTCTGCTCCTCTTCCTTGTCGTATTGAATCTGCTTTTGAAGGCGAGGAGATGACATTGCTGTGCCAGAGGGCTGCTCTCCTCTCGACAGACCCCTCCCCCGCACCCCTCCCCCTACTGGCTCAGCACCAGCCTGGGCTGCTGCTCTGTTTCTCGGTCCTCCCCTCCTCTCTTCCCCTCCTCCTCTCCTCCTCTCTTCTCCCTCCCCTCCTCCTGCATCCTTGAGCCGAGCAGGCAGATTTTTCCAGTCCTGCTGTTAGGGTTAGGGACGGGTTAGGGTTAGTTAATATCCAATCCCTCTGTTCTGGGATGGGAGATTTGGCCCGACCTGACTGTGCCAGGACTCCACAGTGTGTGCTGGTCATGCAATCTTGAATATTCAGAGGATCAGCGATCTATGGGGGGAGGGTTGGGTCAATCCCTTTCAATATAATTTCAAGCGATGGCCATTCATGATGTGTCTAAACCCCTATGGAGGATGACCAGACAATAATGATCTCTCTGGGATGGATTTTAAAAATGGCAGACACGATGTGTTACAGTATAGTGCCTTAAATTAGGTTTTATAACAGTCAGCGACTATTAGAGCAAGAGCCATTGTTGTGTGCTTTAATGGATTGAGGCAAGGGAGTAAGCCAAAACAAGAGCTCTATTATTGCTGTGTTATCAAACGCTCTAATCAGATTGAGTTAAGGGGCAATAGAAACCAGCCCTGTATTCCAGAGTTGTAGTCCACCAGGCAGAACTGGGCATCAGTTTAATCAGTAGCTGTGATAATAGAACATGGACAGTTAGTGATCAAAGGGGAAGTTTTACATGGTTTAGGTTCTTCTCCTGATTTCTCAAACACAAAGGCATGTTGTGCTCCTCATTGACCCTTCCTTTATGTGTCCTATTTGTCTTCAACAGGACAATGAGCTGGAGAAGATTACGAGACGCTTCACCATCGAGCTGGCCAAGAAGGGATTCATCGGTGGGTATCCAGGGCTGGTGTTCATGTCATGCAAAGAGTGTCATGGTGTTGCTGCATCCTGAATGAAAGAGATGCATGTTGATCAGTTGAACACCTTTTTTTTAGCTCGGTCTCAGGACTTTTGTCGTTTATTTTTCATTTTTACTCCCATAAAGAGTAAAGACTGATAATAAAGGATTTGTCCATTAGCTCAGGAGTCCTTTTTAAACAGGAGAAACCCATTAGATGTAATGTTTAAGAACCTGATGGGGTTCACGGCTCGGCTTCTTAGCTAAAATTTCCACTGGACTCTCTGCCCCCTCCCTCCCTCTCTGGTGGAGCTGTTTTTGGAAAAGCATTCAGGGGGCAAGGCTGAGACTCCCGTTTGTGCCGTGTGTGTGTGTGTGTGTGTGTGTGTGTGTGTGTGTGTGTGTGTGTGTGTGTGTGTGTGTGTGTGTGTGTGTGTGTGTGTGTGTGTGTGTGTGTGTGTGTGTGTGTGTGTGTGTGTGTGTGTGTGTGTGTGTGTGTGTGTGTGTGTGTGTGTGTGTGTGTGTGTGTGTGCCTGCATGCATGCCCACTTGTTTTTTCCCCTCACTGCAGCTCATAGTGTGTTTGTGTGTGTCTGTGTGTCTGCGTTTCCGTGTTTGTGTACGCATGATAGTCCTGAGTGGGGTTAAGAATGTGTTCCCTATTATGCACTGAGTAATAGGTTGTGTTTGTGTGTGTCTATCTACGTTAGTGTAGCCGGTCTAAACAAAGTGAGTGATTTTATCTAGCTCAGTGTAACACTTCACTCCCAGTCACAGGCAGAGGAGGATAACTGTGTCTCTGTTTGGGTCTGTTATGCAAGAGACTGTCATATAACTGTCAACTTAGACGTGACTTTGTTGAATGCAGCTTTGGTCAGTCCGTAGCACAAATAAAGACTCGTGAACGTGTTTGTTAGTGTACACCTGATGGACGTCCTGTGTGGCTGACTGTAATTTGAGTGTCGGCCCACATGACCACTGTCAGTATTCTTAACTCTCCACCTCCCCTGCCCACTTTACTGGCAGCTGCTCACATGCAGTAACACTCACTCTCTCTCTCCCTCCCTTCCTTTCCCTCTCTCTCTTTCTCTCTCTGTCGCTCTCTCTGTCTTTCTCTCTCCCACACTCTCTCTCTTTCTCTATCTCTTGCTCTCCCTCTTTCTCTCTCTCTCTTTCTTTCTCTCGTTCTCTCTCTCTCCCCGCTCTCTCTTTCTTTCTCTCTCCTTCTCTCTCTCTTGCTTTCCCCCTCAGGGCCTGGCATCGATGTCCCTGCCCCCGACATGAGCACTGGTGAGAGAGAGATGTCTTGGATCGCTGACACCTATGCCAACACTATTGCCCACACTGTAAGAGGCTCCTGAACGTTTCTATTGTGTGTCTTTATGATGGTGTATTGGTGCTGCACGTGCCACAGATGTTGGGTAGAGCCTGTGTAGCATCAGGGTTAATTTGATATGAGATAATGCTTTCCTTCAGCAGCTGTTTAAAACTGTAGGTCTGCAAGCACTAATCCCCTAGCAGCACCCTATAATCTGCTGTCAGTGTTTGTGTGTGTTGTGTGTCAGTGTCAATGTCAGTACACACACACACACACACACACACACACACACACATGCACGCTCATGCGTCAGGCTAGATAGAATTCTAGTAATTCTTTCCAGACAACATACCTCTACTCTATCCTTTTTGTCAATCTTATGGAGCAGACAAGACATCCTGTTGTCCTATCATATCGCACTCTTAAGAGCAAAGCTTTAACTAGAAACACGGACGCTAATTCTGTGAAAAGATATGCTTTGCATACCCTAGACTCCCTGTATCTAATAGGCATGTCCTTGCTGAGAGAGCATAGTGTCGTTTCTTAGAAGGTGGCCTTGCTCAGTGGAACGAGATGTCTCAAGAGCTGCGCTCTGCATTCCTGGTGTGCAGCTGCAATGCAGACGGGCAGGTTGGTTTGGCCTGAGCGCAGGGTCCCTCTGTTCCCGCCCCCTCACAGCTCCAGGTGCTGAGCTGAACACGTCACACTGCACTTCCACCGGCTTGGCACCCCTCACCCCCCCCCCTCCCCCAGTCCCTCCAGAGCCCACTATGACACCTCTCCCAAATAACCCCCCCCCCACACACACACACACCCCTACACACGTACACACGTGCAAGCATACCCTGATGTGCTCCAGCAGAATTGGCCTGTCCTTAGGTTACCCCGTCTGTCTGGCGTTGTCGAGTGGACGAGGCCTGTCCTTATGTCACCTTCCAGCGAACATTCTGTGCCTCACTGGACTCCAGAGAGCGATCAATGTTTGTCGCCAGCCTGTTAGAGATTGCAGGTGTATTTGTGTAGCTGATAGATTCATGGTAGATGGAGGACGTCATGGAGACGTCTCCTCTATTTAGACGGTTTTGTCTTGTCCACTATAAACTCTTTTTCATAGAGAAGATGCCTTTTTGGAGGATTTCCATGGCATGATGGACCCAGATAGTCGTTAGTAATGGATGTACCTGTTTGTCTGTTTCTGTAGGACATCAACGCCCATGCGTGTGTGACCGGCAAGCCCATCAGCCAGGGAGGAATCCACGGAAGGATCTCTGCCACCGGTCGTGGAGTTTTCCACGGAATTGAGAACTTCATCAATGAAGCGTCGTACATGAGCATGGTTGGTCTTACACCTGGCTTCCAGGACAAGACCTTCATCATTCAGGTATGCAACACTGTACACACTCATGTATGCCACAATTAAACAGATGTTCATTGGCGTGACACATTTTAAATAAGGCAAGACACCTAAGCAAAGATTCCTTAGAGTCTTTAAAGAGTCCTCAAGGACACAGTCCATATTTCAGTGAGTTGTACTATGAAGAGATGAGTGGCCTAAAGCCAGAGATACATTGAGCAAAAAGCCAGAGGAGCAGTCAAAGTTGACAAACAGGGGAACATCAAGGGCAATTGCCTTGCTGCTTGACATTTTTTAGCCAAACCACTTAATTCCAGAGCCAAGATAACTTCAAGGGCTGAAATAAGGAAGTATTTCATTTTTTTCAAGCTAATTCAAGGAAAACTCTGTTTTGTCTGAGGTACAACCTTGGATGGCAGTTGTTGTGACAAATGTGGTCACCTAGCCTAGCAGGCATAGCAGAACACTCTGACCTCAAAGTGCCTTAAATCACTCACTGAAATGAATCTGGTCTCCAGTTCAAGGCTCATACACACTAGGTCAGGTATCAAGAAGCAGAAATAAAAAAAGAAATTGAAAGGCCACATCATCATACACTCAAACCAACAGTATTTCTCTTAGCTTGCAATTTTTTATATAATGTTTTGTTTTAAGGCTGCAACCAAGTAACCAGAGGCTAGATACTGATAGAAAACCACTGCATAGGAACAAGTTGAGCACAATGCCATTTCATGAAATTTTTGACAATGGTATCTCTATGTGACCTGAAGCTCCTTGAATCCTCATATGTTCTACCCTTGTTTTGTGGGACATACTCATAGAGTAATGGCTGTTATTCCTTTTTTGATTTCTTAGCTGTGCCATTGTATGTCATTTTCTATGACTGTCATAGTCAAGTGGAAATGCCCATTCTATTATTGCAGATGCAGCGGAAAGGTGTGTGGCAATAGGCTACCCTTTCCATGTGATGAGTTGGCATTTTGAAACTATGCAGTGACACTTGTGACAAGAAGTGTTCAGCATCCACTCTGCAGAGAGGTTGAGGTTGACAGGGTGCCGTCTGTTAAATTTGGTGTGTGAGCAGCTGTCTCGCGGCCGCTTGCGTGACCTGCTCTCTAAAGCCGCGACCCAGTCCTTCCTCAAACTCTGGGAAAGTTCCCTGTCAGCGTCCTCAATGGCTCTCACTTCCTAGAAAAAGAGACTTGGTGTTAAAAGTCAGTTCCTCTAGTTACAAGCATTCCTCTGCCAGAACTCACACACACACACACACACACACACACACACACACACACACACACACACACACACACACACACACACACACAGCCTCAGATTTAAAATCAGACTTTGCACAGCTCTGCATATTCATGATACAGAGATTTAAGATTCAAAGCCCTTCGATCAGAAAGCCAGAAGGCATGGAGCTTCTGACGTCTGTGCGTGATTGGTTAGGGAAGGGCTGGGCCTAATCTCTGCTCTTCAATCAGAGATTATGTCCCTCTTCCAAATGACTTTTTCTTAGAGATTTACTGATGTGCTCAAAAAGAGGTCCTTTGTTTGTGAGCTCTTATAGCCAAGAGCATTAGGTTTGTTTGAAGGTTGGAGTACCGCGTGCATCATAAGAGGGAGGGACCAGGAGTTCAATATGCCAGCTGAAGTGGTGAAAATGGGGGAGGCTCCAAGAAACGTGAGAAGGTTGAAGTTGACTAGAGAGCACCCTCTGGTGGCCCTTAAAAGAGGTGCCTGTGAGGATGGGATGATCTCTGTAGTAGAGGTGAACATCCAGCAGGGGGAGCTAGTGGTTCATCTCCATGCACTGAGGAAAAGGTCTTCAGGCGTGTACAGGAGGTGGCGTACTCCTCCGTGCACATTTGCACGCGTCGAAGACGTTTCAGTGGTGAGGGTCCCCCTAACAACACCCCCTCTGCATTCCACCCTGATGACTCAGTCCTCGTCAGACACAGACGCAAGACTATATTCGGGCCCTAAGGGCTGAGGGCTTAGTTGATGTCGTCACCACTCTGTGTGAGCTTCAATTGGTCTTCAATCTCAAACAGTGTTGTTGTTGTTGACTGTTTTTCTCACTGGTACTATGATAAGCTACAGTTTTCAAATCCGTCCATTCCTTTTGCTCTCCTCAGGGCTTTGGTAATGTGGGTTTGCACTCCATGCGTTACCTGCACCGATACGGTGCCAAGTGTGTTGGTGTGGCTGAGATTGACGGCAGCATCTATAACCCCAACGGCATGGACCCCAAGGAGCTGGAGGACTACAAGCTGGTGAGTCTCTCTTCTCCAGCCTCCTGACTAGCCCCATTACATGAGTCACCATGAATTCCACATAACTGACATGTTGGTAAATGTGTGTGGGTGTGCCTGCATAGCAATTATCCATTGTTGGTATTAGTATGTATTTATGTGTACTTGTGCAGTATGTGTGGTGTTCCCTATTTATTGATGTGATCTGTTATAATATGATATGAATATAATAACTCCTTGGCATGTTTAGTGTTCTTGTCTTCTCTAACACGTCCTCTCATTGCTTGACAGCAACACGGCACGGTGGTGGGCTTCCCCAACTCCAAGCCCTACGAGGGCAGCCTCCT
>NC_085010.1:453567-606846 GCF_963854185.1 Sardina pilchardus | reverse complement strand
TCCATCAGCCAGTGCAACTTTTTTTTTTTCAGGCTGTCTGTCTGTGCGTGCCTGCTCCCTAGTACGTAGATGTTCCAACCCCTTTGAATATTTGCTTCCTCCGTTTGAAAGCAAAATAAATAAATAAATAAATAAATAAATAACTAAATGCATAGGTAGGAAATATAGGCTAAGCCAGCAACAGGTCGAACAAAATTGCACGAGTTGACTGTCAACAGTTGGCGGATTGGGGGAGTTTTAGTGCTTGTTTTCATCTGGAATGTTTAGCTTATTTTTTGGGGGTGACAGCTTTGTTTTCTATGTCCCTTTAGTTTTCACCGTTTTGTACAATTCCCGGTCTCGCTGTGTTCATTCGCCCAAGAGCTGCAAAGTCATTTTTTCAACACTGCCTGAGTATGGATAATAGCCTACAGTCTGCATGGCTGTCGACATCCCAGATATTGTGGTGTTTTCCTGAACAACTGTAGGTTACTCGTTTCAGGATGTCCGAGTAGAGCGAGTGAACAAAGTTCCTGTTTTTACGCACAGCGAATTGATATTTGAAAAGCTAATATCAGCGTGCTTCATGAAGTTTTGCTTGACAGCAGTTGCTACTACATAGCCTATGTTGTCGTATTAGATGCAGCATTCGATTGACGTGTGTCTACTATTACGTATAAGGCCTATATAAACCGTGCGCTAAGGAGAAGCGCTCATTCACGTCTCCGTCGCCGGAGGGAGCGCCACGCTTTCCGTCGTTAGTGTACATTTGTGGACATGTATGGATCATTGGCTGCCAGTGACTCTAGCACACCAGTAGAGAACTGCAGTTGGAGCAGTTGTTTTTACTTTCTCCGTGGCGAAGTTGAAGCAAAGCGGATCCATGAAACAACCCTCTTCACAACACATGACCTGAAGGCGCAATCCTAACTGGCCAGAGACCCAACTCGGAGCGTCTGCATCCCGACCGGTATGTGTACGTTGTTTTCATTGAGAGGCTACGTTTCTAAAACGAAGCTTATATTTCATGAATTGTAAATTAGGGCTGTTCTCTCCAATGAAACATCCCCTGTGTTTTCGCTCCGCTTAAAAAAAGGATTTTTTTATTTTATTTTTTATATCCCATCAAATACTTAGTGGTTTTATATTCTCATGCATGGCCAGACACTGATTTCTCTCCTTAGCTTTGAGTATCATCTTTGTTTGAAAAGCTGAGCTTTTTTTTTTTTTTTTACTCCAGTGACGTTTTCTAATTTACTTGTGGTAGTTTCAAATGGTGTACACCAAGTGGTTTTTGCCATGCTATGTCACCATTACAATTTCTTTAGCTTCTAAACAAATCTCTGAGCGTTTTAATCAGAGATAAAGCTGCCCTATGTGTGTTGAACTGTGAGTAAAGTATATGCACTTGCCTAACCAAACTCTTCTGTCAGTACCCTTCGTTTTTAGGATAAAGAAGGAACAGTTATTGGAAATGTTACCAAGTTTTAAATGCCATTTGTTGTATTCTTCACTTTCAAAGTTGAACTCCACGCGGAAAATGCGCCCTTGTTTTCATGAACACATACTGTAGCGTACCTCACCTTTCACAACACACGCGTCTCCAACCCGGGTTGGGGAGCTTTAAGTAGGTTACTTTAGCCGGTTGCTTTCGCTTACGGCCATACCACGCTGAACACGCCCGATCTCGTCCGATCTCGGAAGCTAAGCAGCGTCGGGCCTGGTTAGTACTTGGATGGGAGACCGCCTGGGAATACCAGGTGCCGTAAGCTTTTCTCTCCATCAGCCAGTGCAACTTTTTTTTTTTCAGGCTGTCTGTCTGTGCGTGCCTGCTCCCTAGTACGTAGATGTTCCAACCCCTTTGAATATTTGCTTCCTCCGTTTGAAAGCAAAATAAATAAATAAATAAATAAATAAATAACTAAATGCATAGGTAGGAAATATAGGCTAAGCCAGCAACAGGTCGAACAAAATTGCACGAGTTGACTGTCAACAGTTGGCGGATTGGGGGAGTTTTAGTGCTTGTTTTCATCTGGAATGTTTAGCTTATTTTTTGGGGGTGACAGCTTTGTTTTCTATGTCCCTTTAGTTTTCACCGTTTTGTACAATTCCCGGTCTCGCTGTGTTCATTCGCCCAAGAGCTGCAAAGTCATTTTTTCAACACTGCCTGAGTATGGATAATAGCCTACAGTCTGCATGGCTGTCGACATCCCAGATATTGTGGTGTTTTCCTGAACAACTGTAGGTTACTCGTTTCAGGATGTCCGAGTAGAGCGAGTGACCAAAGTTCCTGTTTTTACGCACAGCGAATTGATATTTGAAAAGCTAATATCAGCGTGCTTCATGAAGTTTTGCTTGACAGCAGTTGCTACTACATAGCCTATGTTGTCGTATTAGATGCAGCATTCGATTGACGTGTGTCTACTATTACGTATAAGGCCTATATAAACCGTGCGCTAAGGAGAAGCGCTCATTCACGTCTCCGTCGCCGGAGGGAGCGCCACGCTTTCCGTCGTTAGTGTACATTTGTGGACATGTATGGATCATTGGCTGCCAGTGACTCTAGCACACCAGTAGAGAACTGCAGTTGGAGCAGTTGTTTTTACTTTCTCCGTGGCGAAGTTGAAGCAAAGCGGATCCATGAAACAACCCTCTTCACAACACATGACCTGAAGGCGCAATCCTAACTGGCCAGAGACCCAACTCGGAGCGTCTGCATCCCGACCGGTATGTGTACGTTGTTTTCATTGAGAGACTACGTTTCTAAAACGAAGCTTATATTTCATGAATTGTAAATTAGGGCTGTTCTCTCCAATGAAACATCCCCTGTGTTTTCGCTCCGCTTAAAAAAAGGATTTTTTTATTTTATTTTTTATATCCCATCAAATACTTAGTGGTTTTATATTCTCATGCATGGCCAGACACTGATTTCTCTCCTTAGCTTTGAGTATCATCTTTGTTTGAAAAGCTGAGCTTTTTTTTTTTTTTTTACTCCAGTGACGTTTTCTAATTTACTTGTGGTAGTTTCAAATGGTGTACACCAAGTGGTTTTTGCCATGCTATGTCACCATTACAATTTCTTTAGCTTCTAAACAAATCTCTGAGCGTTTTAATCAGAGATAAAGCTGCCCTATGTGTGTTGAACTGTGAGTAAAGTATATGCACTTGCCTAACCAAACTCTTCTGTCAGTACCCTTCGTTTTTAGGATAAAGAAGGAACAGTTATTGGAAATGTTACCAAGTTTTAAATGCCATTTGTTGTATTCTTCACTTTCAAAGTTGAACTCCACGCGGAAAATGCGCCCTTGTTTTCATGAACACATACTGTAGCGTACCTCACCTTTCACAACACACGCGTCTCCAACCCGGGTTGGGGAGCTTTAAGTAGGTTACTTTGGCCGGTTGCTTTCGCTTACGGCCATACCACGCTGAACACGCCCGATCTCGTCCGATCTCGGAAGCTAAGCAGCGTCGGGCCTGGTTAGTACTTGGATGGGAGACCGCCTGGGAATACCAGGTGCCGTAAGCTTTTCTCTCCATCAGCCAGTGCAACTTTTTTTTTTTCAGGCTGTCTGTCTGTGCGTGCCTGCTCCCTAGTACGTAGATGTTCCAACCCCTTTGAATATTTGCTTCCTCCGTTTGAAAGCAAAATAAATAAATAAATAAATAAATAAATAACTAAATGCATAGGTAGGAAATATAGGCTAAGCCAGCAACAGGTCGAACAAAATTGCACGAGTTGACTGTCAACAGTTGGCGGATTGGGGGAGTTTTAGTGCTTGTTTTCATCTGGAATGTTTAGCTTATTTTTTGGGGGTGACAGCTTTGTTTTCTATGTCCCTTTAGTTTTCACCGTTTTGTACAATTCCCGGTCTCGCTGTGTTCATTCGCCCAAGAGCTGCAAAGTCATTTTTTCAACACTGCCTGAGTATGGATAATAGCCTACAGTCTGCATGGCTGTCGACATCCCAGATATTGTGGTGTTTTCCTGAACAACTGTAGGTTACTCGTTTCAGGATGTCCGAGTAGAGCGAGTGACCAAAGTTCCTGTTTTTACGCACAGCGAATTGATATTTGAAAAGCTAATATCAGCGTGCTTCATGAAGTTTTGCTTGACAGCAGTTGCTACTACATAGCCTATGTTGTCGTATTAGATGCAGCATTCGATTGACGTGTGTCTACTATTACGTATAAGGCCTATATAAACCGTGCGCTAAGGAGAAGCGCTCATTCACGTCTCCGTCGCCGGAGGGAGCGCCACGCTTTCCGTCGTTAGTGTACATTTGTGGACATGTATGGATCATTGGCTGCCAGTGACTCTAGCACACCAGTAGAGAACTGCAGTTGGAGCAGTTGTTTTTACTTTCTCCGTGGCGAAGTTGAAGCAAAGCGGATCCATGAAACAACCCTCTTCACAACACATGACCTGAAGGCGCAATCCTAACTGGCCAGAGACCCAACTCGGAGCGTCTGCATCCCGACCGGTATGTGTACGTTGTTTTCATTGAGAGGCTACGTTTCTAAAACGAAGCTTATATTTCATGAATTGTAAATTAGGGCTGTTCTCTCCAATGAAACATCCCCTGTGTTTTCGCTCCGCTTAAAAAAAGGATTTTTTTATTTTATTTTTTATATCCCATCAAATACTTAGTGGTTTTATATTCTCATGCATGGCCAGACACTGATTTCTCTCCTTAGCTTTGAGTATCATCTTTGTTTGAAAAGCTGAGCTTTTTTTTTTTTTTTTACTCCAGTGACGTTTTCTAATTTACTTGTGGTAGTTTCAAATGGTGTACACCAAGTGGTTTTTGCCATGCTATGTCACCATTACAATTTCTTTAGCTTCTAAACAAATCTCTGAGCGTTTTAATCAGAGATAAAGCTGCCCTATGTGTGTTGAACTGTGAGTAAAGTATATGCACTTGCCTAACCAAACTCTTCTGTCAGTACCCTTCGTTTTTAGGATAAAGAAGGAACAGTTATTGGAAATGTTACCAAGTTTTAAATGCCATTTGTTGTATTCTTCACTTTCAAAGTTGAACTCCACGCGGAAAATGCGCCCTTGTTTTCATGAACACATACTGTAGCGTACCTCACCTTTCACAACACACGCGTCTCCAACCCGGGTTGGGGAGCTTTAAGTAGGTTACTTTGGCCGGTTGCTTTCGCTTACGGCCATACCACGCTGAACACGCCCGATCTCGTCCGATCTCGGAAGCTAAGCAGCGTCGGGCCTGGTTAGTACTTGGATGGGAGACCGCCTGGGAATACCAGGTGCCGTAAGCTTTTCTCTCCATCAGCCAGTGCAACTTTTTTTTTTTCAGGCTGTCTGTCTGTGCGTGCCTGCTCCCTAGTACGTAGATGTTCCAACCCCTTTGAATATTTGCTTCCTCCGTTTGAAAGCAAAATAAATAAATAAATAAATAAATAAATAACTAAATGCATAGGTAGGAAATATAGGCTAAGCCAGCAACAGGTCGAACAAAATTGCACGAGTTGACTGTCAACAGTTGGCGGATTGGGGGAGTTTTAGTGCTTGTTTTCATCTGGAATGTTTAGCTTATTTTTTGGGGGTGACAGCTTTGTTTTCTATGTCCCTTTAGTTTTCACCGTTTTGTACAATTCCCGGTCTCGCTGTGTTCATTCGCCCAAGAGCTGCAAAGTCATTTTTTCAACACTGCCTGAGTATGGATAATAGCCTACAGTCTGCATGGCTGTCGACATCCCAGATATTGTGGTGTTTTCCTGAACAACTGTAGGTTACTCGTTTCAGGATGTCCGAGTAGAGCGAGTGACCAAAGTTCCTGTTTTTACGCACAGCGAATTGATATTTGAAAAGCTAATATCAGCGTGCTTCATGAAGTTTTGCTTGACAGCAGTTGCTACTACATAGCCTATGTTGTCGTATTAGATGCAGCATTCGATTGACGTGTGTCTACTATTACGTATAAGGCCTATATAAACCGTGCGCTAAGGAGAAGCGCTCATTCACGTCTCCGTCGCCGGAGGGAGCGCCACGCTTTCCGTCGTTAGTGTACATTTGTGGACATGTATGGATCATTGGCTGCCAGTGACTCTAGCACACCAGTAGAGAACTGCAGTTGGAGCAGTTGTTTTTACTTTCTCCGTGGCGAAGTTGAAGCAAAGCGGATCCATGAAACAACCCTCTTCACAACACATGACCTGAAGGCGCAATCCTAACTGGCCAGAGACCCAACTCGGAGCGTCTGCATCCCGACCGGTATGTGTACGTTGTTTTCATTGAGAGACTACGTTTCTAAAACGAAGCTTATATTTCATGAATTGTAAATTAGGGCTGTTCTCTCCAATGAAACATCCCCTGTGTTTTCGCTCCGCTTAAAAAAAGGATTTTTTTATTTTATTTTTTATATCCCATCAAATACTTAGTGGTTTTATATTCTCATGCATGGCCAGACACTGATTTCTCTCCTTAGCTTTGAGTATCATCTTTGTTTGAAAAGCTGAGCTTTTTTTTTTTTTTTTACTCCAGTGACGTTTTCTAATTTACTTGTGGTAGTTTCAAATGGTGTACACCAAGTGGTTTTTGCCATGCTATGTCACCATTACAATTTCTTTAGCTTCTAAACAAATCTCTGAGCGTTTTAATCAGAGATAAAGCTGCCCTATGTGTGTTGAACTGTGAGTAAAGTATATGCACTTGCCTAACCAAACTCTTCTGTCAGTACCCTTCGTTTTTAGGATAAAGAAGGAACAGTTATTGGAAATGTTACCAAGTTTTAAATGCCATTTGTTGTATTCTTCACTTTCAAAGTTGAACTCCACGCGGAAAATGCGCCCTTGTTTTCATGAACACATACTGTAGCGTACCTCACCTTTCACAACACACGCGTCTCCAACCCGGGTTGGGGAGCTTTAAGTAGGTTACTTTGGCCGGTTGCTTTCGCTTACGGCCATACCACGCTGAACACGCCCGATCTCGTCCGATCTCGGAAGCTAAGCAGCGTCGGGCCTGGTTAGTACTTGGATGGGAGACCGCCTGGGAATACCAGGTGCCGTAAGCTTTTCTCTCCATCAGCCAGTGCAACTTTTTTTTTTTCAGGCTGTCTGTCTGTGCGTGCCTGCTCCCTAGTACGTAGATGTTCCAACCCCTTTGAATATTTGCTTCCTCCGTTTGAAAGCAAAATAAATAAATAAATAAATAAATAAATAACTAAATGCATAGGTAGGAAATATAGGCTAAGCCAGCAACAGGTCGAACAAAATTGCACGAGTTGACTGTCAACAGTTGGCGGATTGGGGGAGTTTTAGTGCTTGTTTTCATCTGGAATGTTTAGCTTATTTTTTGGGGGTGACAGCTTTGTTTTCTATGTCCCTTTAGTTTTCACCGTTTTGTACAATTCCCGGTCTCGCTGTGTTCATTCGCCCAAGAGCTGCAAAGTCATTTTTTCAACACTGCCTGAGTATGGATAATAGCCTACAGTCTGCATGGCTGTCGACATCCCAGATATTGTGGTGTTTTCCTGAACAACTGTAGGTTACTCGTTTCAGGATGTCCGAGTAGAGCGAGTGACCAAAGTTCCTGTTTTTACGCACAGCGAATTGATATTTGAAAAGCTAATATCAGCGTGCTTCATGAAGTTTTGCTTGACAGCAGTTGCTACTACATAGCCTATGTTGTCGTATTAGATGCAGCATTCGATTGACGTGTGTCTACTATTACGTATAAGGCCTATATAAACCGTGCGCTAAGGAGAAGCGCTCATTCACGTCTCCGTCGCCGGAGGGAGCGCCACGCTTTCCGTCGTTAGTGTACATTTGTGGACATGTATGGATCATTGGCTGCCAGTGACTCTAGCACACCAGTAGAGAACTGCAGTTGGAGCAGTTGTTTTTACTTTCTCCGTGGCGAAGTTGAAGCAAAGCGGATCCATGAAACAACCCTCTTCACAACACATGACCTGAAGGCGCAATCCTAACTGGCCAGAGACCCAACTCGGAGCGTCTGCATCCCGACCGGTATGTGTACGTTGTTTTCATTGAGAGGCTACGTTTCTAAAACGAAGCTTATATTTCATGAATTGTAAATTAGGGCTGTTCTCTCCAATGAAACATCCCCTGTGTTTTCGCTCCGCTTAAAAAAAGGATTTTTTTATTTTATTTTTTATATCCCATCAAATACTTAGTGGTTTTATATTCTCATGCATGGCCAGACACTGATTTCTCTCCTTAGCTTTGAGTATCATCTTTGTTTGAAAAGCTGAGCTTTTTTTTTTTTTTTTACTCCAGTGACGTTTTCTAATTTACTTGTGGTAGTTTCAAATGGTGTACACCAAGTGGTTTTTGCCATGCTATGTCACCATTACAATTTCTTTAGCTTCTAAACAAATCTCTGAGCGTTTTAATCAGAGATAAAGCTGCCCTATGTGTGTTGAACTGTGAGTAAAGTATATGCACTTGCCTAACCAAACTCTTCTGTCAGTACCCTTCGTTTTTAGGATAAAGAAGGAACAGTTATTGGAAATGTTACCAAGTTTTAAATGCCATTTGTTGTATTCTTCACTTTCAAAGTTGAACTCCACGCGGAAAATGCGCCCTTGTTTTCATGAACACATACTGTAGCGTACCTCACCTTTCACAACACACGCGTCTCCAACCCGGGTTGGGGAGCTTTAAGTAGGTTACTTTGGCCGGTTGCTTTCGCTTACGGCCATACCACGCTGAACACGCCCGATCTCGTCCGATCTCGGAAGCTAAGCAGCGTCGGGCCTGGTTAGTACTTGGATGGGAGACCGCCTGGGAATACCAGGTGCCGTAAGCTTTTCTCTCCATCAGCCAGTGCAACTTTTTTTTTTTCAGGCTGTCTGTCTGTGCGTGCCTGCTCCCTAGTACGTAGATGTTCCAACCCCTTTGAATATTTGCTTCCTCCGTTTGAAAGCAAAATAAATAAATAAATAAATAAATAAATAACTAAATGCATAGGTAGGAAATATAGGCTAAGCCAGCAACAGGTCGAACAAAATTGCACGAGTTGACTGTCAACAGTTGGCGGATTGGGGGAGTTTTAGTGCTTGTTTTCATCTGGAATGTTTAGCTTATTTTTTGGGGGTGACAGCTTTGTTTTCTATGTCCCTTTAGTTTTCACCGTTTTGTACAATTCCCGGTCTCGCTGTGTTCATTCGCCCAAGAGCTGCAAAGTCATTTTTTCAACACTGCCTGAGTATGGATAATAGCCTACAGTCTGCATGGCTGTCGACATCCCAGATATTGTGGTGTTTTCCTGAACAACTGTAGGTTACTCGTTTCAGGATGTCCGAGTAGAGCGAGTGACCAAAGTTCCTGTTTTTACGCACAGCGAATTGATATTTGAAAAGCTAATATCAGCGTGCTTCATGAAGTTTTGCTTGACAGCAGTTGCTACTACATAGCCTATGTTGTCGTATTAGATGCAGCATTCGATTGACGTGTGTCTACTATTACGTATAAGGCCTATATAAACCGTGCGCTAAGGAGAAGCGCTCATTCACGTCTCCGTCGCCGGAGGGAGCGCCACGCTTTCCGTCGTTAGTGTACATTTGTGGACATGTATGGATCATTGGCTGCCAGTGACTCTAGCACACCAGTAGAGAACTGCAGTTGGAGCAGTTGTTTTTACTTTCTCCGTGGCGAAGTTGAAGCAAAGCGGATCCATGAAACAACCCTCTTCACAACACATGACCTGAAGGCGCAATCCTAACTGGCCAGAGACCCAACTCGGAGCGTCTGCATCCCGACCGGTATGTGTACGTTGTTTTCATTGAGAGACTACGTTTCTAAAACGAAGCTTATATTTCATGAATTGTAAATTAGGGCTGTTCTCTCCAATGAAACATCCCCTGTGTTTTCGCTCCGCTTAAAAAAAGGATTTTTTTATTTTATTTTTTATATCCCATCAAATACTTAGTGGTTTTATATTCTCATGCATGGCCAGACACTGATTTCTCTCCTTAGCTTTGAGTATCATCTTTGTTTGAAAAGCTGAGCTTTTTTTTTTTTTTTTACTCCAGTGACGTTTTCTAATTTACTTGTGGTAGTTTCAAATGGTGTACACCAAGTGGTTTTTGCCATGCTATGTCACCATTACAATTTCTTTAGCTTCTAAACAAATCTGTGAGCGTTTTAATCAGAGATAAAGCTGCCCTATGTGTGTTGAACTGTGAGTAAAGTATATGCACTTGCCTAACCAAACTCTTCTGTCAGTACCCTTCGTTTTTAGGATAAAGAAGGAACAGTTATTGGAAATGTTACCAAGTTTTAAATGCCATTTGTTGTATTCTTCACTTTCAAAGTTGAACTCCACGCGGAAAATGCGCCCTTGTTTTCATGAACACATACTGTAGCGTACCTCACCTTTCACAACACACGCGTCTCCAACCCGGGTTGGGGAGCTTTAAGTAGGTTACTTTGGCCGGTTGCTTTCGCTTACGGCCATACCACGCTGAACACGCCCGATCTCGTCCGATCTCGGAAGCTAAGCAGCGTCGGGCCTGGTTAGTACTTGGATGGGAGACCGCCTGGGAATACCAGGTGCCGTAAGCTTTTCTCTCCATCAGCCAGTGCAACTTTTTTTTTTTCAGGCTGTCTGTCTGTGCGTGCCTGCTCCCTAGTACGTAGATGTTCCAACCCCTTTGAATATTTGCTTCCTCCGTTTGAAAGCAAAATAAATAAATAAATAAATAAATAAATAACTAAATGCATAGGTAGGAAATATAGGCTAAGCCAGCAACAGGTCGAACAAAATTGCACGAGTTGACTGTCAACAGTTGGCGGATTGGGGGAGTTTTAGTGCTTGTTTTCATCTGGAATGTTTAGCTTATTTTTTGGGGGTGACAGCTTTGTTTTCTATGTCCCTTTAGTTTTCACCGTTTTGTACAATTCCCGGTCTCGCTGTGTTCATTCGCCCAAGAGCTGCAAAGTCATTTTTTCAACACTGCCTGAGTATGGATAATAGCCTACAGTCTGCATGGCTGTCGACATCCCAGATATTGTGGTGTTTTCCTGAACAACTGTAGGTTACTCGTTTCAGGATGTCCGAGTAGAGCGAGTGACCAAAGTTCCTGTTTTTACGCACAGCGAATTGATATTTGAAAAGCTAATATCAGCGTGCTTCATGAAGTTTTGCTTGACAGCAGTTGCTACTACATAGCCTATGTTGTCGTATTAGATGCAGCATTCGATTGACGTGTGTCTACTATTACGTATAAGGCCTATATAAACCGTGCGCTAAGGAGAAGCGCTCATTCACGTCTCCGTCGCCGGAGGGAGCGCCACGCTTTCCGTCGTTAGTGTACATTTGTGGACATGTATGGATCATTGGCTGCCAGTGACTCTAGCACACCAGTAGAGAACTGCAGTTGGAGCAGTTGTTTTTACTTTCTCCGTGGCGAAGTTGAAGCAAAGCGGATCCATGAAACAACCCTCTTCACAACACATGACCTGAAGGCGCAATCCTAACTGGCCAGAGACCCAACTCGGAGCGTCTGCATCCCGACCGGTATGTGTACGTTGTTTTCATTGAGAGACTACGTTTCTAAAACGAAGCTTATATTTCATGAATTGTAAATTAGGGCTGTTCTCTCCAATGAAACATCCCCTGTGTTTTCGCTCCGCTTAAAAAAAGGATTTTTTTATTTTATTTTTTATATCCCATCAAATACTTAGTGGTTTTATATTCTCATGCATGGCCAGACACTGATTTCTCTCCTTAGCTTTGAGTATCATCTTTGTTTGAAAAGCTGAGCTTTTTTTTTTTTTTTTACTCCAGTGACGTTTTCTAATTTACTTGTGGTAGTTTCAAATGGTGTACACCAAGTGGTTTTTGCCATGCTATGTCACCATTACAATTTCTTTAGCTTCTAAACAAATCTCTGAGCGTTTTAATCAGAGATAAAGCTGCCCTATGTGTGTTGAACTGTGAGTAAAGTATATGCACTTGCCTAACCAAACTCTTCTGTCAGTACCCTTCGTTTTTAGGATAAAGAAGGAACAGTTATTGGAAATGTTACCAAGTTTTAAATGCCATTTGTTGTATTCTTCACTTTCAAAGTTGAACTCCACGCGGAAAATGCGCCCTTGTTTTCATGAACACATACTGTAGCGTACCTCACCTTTCACAACACACGCGTCTCCAACCCGGGTTGGGGAGCTTTAAGTAGGTTACTTTGGCCGGTTGCTTTCGCTTACGGCCATACCACGCTGAACACGCCCGATCTCGTCCGATCTCGGAAGCTAAGCAGCGTCGGGCCTGGTTAGTACTTGGATGGGAGACCGCCTGGGAATACCAGGTGCCGTAAGCTTTTCTCTCCATCAGCCAGTGCAACTTTTTTTTTTTCAGGCTGTCTGTCTGTGCGTGCCTGCTCCCTAGTACGTAGATGTTCCAACCCCTTTGAATATTTGCTTCCTCCGTTTGAAAGCAAAATAAATAAATAAATAAATAAATAAATAACTAAATGCATAGGTAGGAAATATAGGCTAAGCCAGCAACAGGTCGAACAAAATTGCACGAGTTGACTGTCAACAGTTGGCGGATTGGGGGAGTTTTAGTGCTTGTTTTCATCTGGAATGTTTAGCTTATTTTTTGGGGGTGACAGCTTTGTTTTCTATGTCCCTTTAGTTTTCACCGTTTTGTACAATTCCCGGTCTCGCTGTGTTCATTCGCCCAAGAGCTGCAAAGTCATTTTTTCAACACTGCCTGAGTATGGATAATAGCCTACAGTCTGCATGGCTGTCGACATCCCAGATATTGTGGTGTTTTCCTGAACAACTGTAGGTTACTCGTTTCAGGATGTCCGAGTAGAGCGAGTGACCAAAGTTCCTGTTTTTACGCACAGCGAATTGATATTTGAAAAGCTAATATCAGCGTGCTTCATGAAGTTTTGCTTGACAGCAGTTGCTACTACATAGCCTATGTTGTCGTATTAGATGCAGCATTCGATTGACGTGTGTCTACTATTACGTATAAGGCCTATATAAACCGTGCGCTAAGGAGAAGCGCTCATTCACGTCTCCGTCGCCGGAGGGAGCGCCACGCTTTCCGTCGTTAGTGTACATTTGTGGACATGTATGGATCATTGGCTGCCAGTGACTCTAGCACACCAGTAGAGAACTGCAGTTGGAGCAGTTGTTTTTACTTTCTCCGTGGCGAAGTTGAAGCAAAGCGGATCCATGAAACAACCCTCTTCACAACACATGACCTGAAGGCGCAATCCTAACTGGCCAGAGACCCAACTCGGAGCGTCTGCATCCCGACCGGTATGTGTACGTTGTTTTCATTGAGAGGCTACGTTTCTAAAACGAAGCTTATATTTCATGAATTGTAAATTAGGGCTGTTCTCTCCAATGAAACATCCCCTGTGTTTTCGCTCCGCTTAAAAAAAGGATTTTTTTATTTTATTTTTTATATCCCATCAAATACTTAGTGGTTTTATATTCTCATGCATGGCCAGACACTGATTTCTCTCCTTAGCTTTGAGTATCATCTTTGTTTGAAAAGCTGAGCTTTTTTTTTTTTTTTTACTCCAGTGACGTTTTCTAATTTACTTGTGGTAGTTTCAAATGGTGTACACCAAGTGGTTTTTGCCATGCTATGTCACCATTACAATTTCTTTAGCTTCTAAACAAATCTGTGAGCGTTTTAATCAGAGATAAAGCTGCCCTATGTGTGTTGAACTGTGAGTAAAGTATATGCACTTGCCTAACCAAACTCTTCTGTCAGTACCCTTCGTTTTTAGGATAAAGAAGGAACAGTTATTGGAAATGTTACCAAGTTTTAAATGCCATTTGTTGTATTCTTCACTTTCAAAGTTGAACTCCACGCGGAAAATGCGCCCTTGTTTTCATGAACACATACTGTAGCGTACCTCACCTTTCACAACACACGCGTCTCCAACCCGGGTTGGGGAGCTTTAAGTAGGTTACTTTGGCCGGTTGCTTTCGCTTACGGCCATACCACGCTGAACACGCCCGATCTCGTCCGATCTCGGAAGCTAAGCAGCGTCGGGCCTGGTTAGTACTTGGATGGGAGACCGCCTGGGAATACCAGGTGCCGTAAGCTTTTCTCTCCATCAGCCAGTGCAACTTTTTTTTTTTCAGGCTGTCTGTCTGTGCGTGCCTGCTCCCTAGTACGTAGATGTTCCAACCCCTTTGAATATTTGCTTCCTCCGTTTGAAAGCAAAATAAATAAATAAATAAATAAATAAATAACTAAATGCATAGGTAGGAAATATAGGCTAAGCCAGCAACAGGTCGAACAAAATTGCACGAGTTGACTGTCAACAGTTGGCGGATTGGGGGAGTTTTAGTGCTTGTTTTCATCTGGAATGTTTAGCTTATTTTTTGGGGGTGACAGCTTTGTTTTCTATGTCCCTTTAGTTTTCACCGTTTTGTACAATTCCCGGTCTCGCTGTGTTCATTCGCCCAAGAGCTGCAAAGTCATTTTTTCAACACTGCCTGAGTATGGATAATAGCCTACAGTCTGCATGGCTGTCGACATCCCAGATATTGTGGTGTTTTCCTGAACAACTGTAGGTTACTCGTTTCAGGATGTCCGAGTAGAGCGAGTGACCAAAGTTCCTGTTTTTACGCACAGCGAATTGATATTTGAAAAGCTAATATCAGCGTGCTTCATGAAGTTTTGCTTGACAGCAGTTGCTACTACATAGCCTATGTTGTCGTATTAGATGCAGCATTCGATTGACGTGTGTCTACTATTACGTATAAGGCCTATATAAACCGTGCGCTAAGGAGAAGCGCTCATTCACGTCTCCGTCGCCGGAGGGAGCGCCACGCTTTCCGTCGTTAGTGTACATTTGTGGACATGTATGGATCATTGGCTGCCAGTGACTCTAGCACACCAGTAGAGAACTGCAGTTGGAGCAGTTGTTTTTACTTTCTCCGTGGCGAAGTTGAAGCAAAGCGGATCCATGAAACAACCCTCTTCACAACACATGACCTGAAGGCGCAATCCTAACTGGCCAGAGACCCAACTCGGAGCGTCTGCATCCCGACCGGTATGTGTACGTTGTTTTCATTGAGAGGCTACGTTTCTAAAACGAAGCTTATATTTCATGAATTGTAAATTAGGGCTGTTCTCTCCAATGAAACATCCCCTGTGTTTTCGCTCCGCTTAAAAAAAGGATTTTTTTATTTTATTTTTTATATCCCATCAAATACTTAGTGGTTTTATATTCTCATGCATGGCCAGACACTGATTTCTCTCCTTAGCTTTGAGTATCATCTTTGTTTGAAAAGCTGAGCTTTTTTTTTTGTTTTTACTCCAGTGACGTTTTCTAATTTACTTGTGGTAGTTTCAAATGGTGTACACCAAGTGGTTTTTGCCATGCTATGTCACCATTACAATTTCTTTAGCTTCTAAACAAATCTCTGAGCGTTTTAATCAGAGATAAAGCTGCCCTATGTGTGTTGAACTGTGAGTAAAGTATATGCACTTGCCTAACCAAACTCTTCTGTCAGTACCCTTCGTTTTTAGGATAAAGAAGGAACAGTTATTGGAAATGTTACCAAGTTTTAAATGCCATTTGTTGTATTCTTCACTTTCAAAGTTGAACTCCACGCGGAAAATGCGCCCTTGTTTTCATGAACACATACTGTAGCGTACCTCACCTTTCACAACACACGCGTCTCCAACCCGGGTTGGGGAGCTTTAAGTAGGTTACTTTGGCCGGTTGCTTTCGCTTACGGCCATACCACGCTGAACACGCCCGATCTCGTCCGATCTCGGAAGCTAAGCAGCGTCGGGCCTGGTTAGTACTTGGATGGGAGACCGCCTGGGAATACCAGGTGCCGTAAGCTTTTCTCTCCATCAGCCAGTGCAACTTTTTTTTTTTCAGGCTGTCTGTCTGTGCGTGCCTGCTCCCTAGTACGTAGATGTTCCAACCCCTTTGAATATTTGCTTCCTCCGTTTGAAAGCAAAATAAATAAATAAATAAATAAATAAATAACTAAATGCATAGGTAGGAAATATAGGCTAAGCCAGCAACAGGTCGAACAAAATTGCACGAGTTGACTGTCAACAGTTGGCGGATTGGGGGAGTTTTAGTGCTTGTTTTCATCTGGAATGTTTAGCTTATTTTTTGGGGGTGACAGCTTTGTTTTCTATGTCCCTTTAGTTTTCACCGTTTTGTACAATTCCCGGTCTCGCTGTGTTCATTCGCCCAAGAGCTGCAAAGTCATTTTTTCAACACTGCCTGAGTATGGATAATAGCCTACAGTCTGCATGGCTGTCGACATCCCAGATATTGTGGTGTTTTCCTGAACAACTGTAGGTTACTCGTTTCAGGATGTCCGAGTAGAGCGAGTGACCAAAGTTCCTGTTTTTACGCACAGCGAATTGATATTTGAAAAGCTAATATCAGCGTGCTTCATGAAGTTTTGCTTGACAGCAGTTGCTACTACATAGCCTATGTTGTCGTATTAGATGCAGCATTCGATTGACGTGTGTCTACTATTACGTATAAGGCCTATATAAACCGTGCGCTAAGGAGAAGCGCTCATTCACGTCTCCGTCGCCGGAGGGAGCGCCACGCTTTCCGTCGTTAGTGTACATTTGTGGACATGTATGGATCATTGGCTGCCAGTGACTCTAGCACACCAGTAGAGAACTGCAGTTGGAGCAGTTGTTTTTACTTTCTCCGTGGCGAAGTTGAAGCAAAGCGGATCCATGAAACAACCCTCTTCACAACACATGACCTGAAGGCGCAATCCTAACTGGCCAGAGACCCAACTCGGAGCGTCTGCATCCCGACCGGTATGTGTACGTTGTTTTCATTGAGAGGCTACGTTTCTAAAACGAAGCTTATATTTCATGAATTGTAAATTAGGGCTGTTCTCTCCAATGAAACATCCCCTGTGTTTTCGCTCCGCTTAAAAAAAGGATTTTTTTATTTTATTTTTTATATCCCATCAAATACTTAGTGGTTTTATATTCTCATGCATGGCCAGACACTGATTTCTCTCCTTAGCTTTGAGTATCATCTTTGTTTGAAAAGCTGAGCTTTTTTTTTTGTTTTTACTCCAGTGACGTTTTCTAATTTACTTGTGGTAGTTTCAAATGGTGTACACCAAGTGGTTTTTGCCATGCTATGTCACCATTACAATTTCTTTAGCTTCTAAACAAATCTCTGAGCGTTTTAATCAGAGATAAAGCTGCCCTATGTGTGTTGAACTGTGAGTAAAGTATATGCACTTGCCTAACCAAACTCTTCTGTCAGTACCCTTCGTTTTTAGGATAAAGAAGGAACAGTTATTGGAAATGTTACCAAGTTTTAAATGCCATTTGTTGTATTCTTCACTTTCAAAGTTGAACTCCACGCGGAAAATGCGCCCTTGTTTTCATGAACACATACTGTAGCGTACCTCACCTTTCACAACACACGCGTCTCCAACCCGGGTTGGGGAGCTTTAAGTAGGTTACTTTGGCCGGTTGCTTTCGCTTACGGCCATACCACGCTGAACACGCCCGATCTCGTCCGATCTCGGAAGCTAAGCAGCGTCGGGCCTGGTTAGTACTTGGATGGGAGACCGCCTGGGAATACCAGGTGCCGTAAGCTTTTCTCTCCATCAGCCAGTGCAACTTTTTTTTTTTCAGGCTGTCTGTCTGTGCGTGCCTGCTCCCTAGTACGTAGATGTTCCAACCCCTTTGAATATTTGCTTCCTCCGTTTGAAAGCAAAATAAATAAATAAATAAATAAATAAATAACTAAATGCATAGGTAGGAAATATAGGCTAAGCCAGCAACAGGTCGAACAAAATTGCACGAGTTGACTGTCAACAGTTGGCGGATTGGGGGAGTTTTAGTGCTTGTTTTCATCTGGAATGTTTAGCTTATTTTTTGGGGGTGACAGCTTTGTTTTCTATGTCCCTTTAGTTTTCACCGTTTTGTACAATTCCCGGTCTCGCTGTGTTCATTCGCCCAAGAGCTGCAAAGTCATTTTTTCAACACTGCCTGAGTATGGATAATAGCCTACAGTCTGCATGGCTGTCGACATCCCAGATATTGTGGTGTTTTCCTGAACAACTGTAGGTTACTCGTTTCAGGATGTCCGAGTAGAGCGAGTGACCAAAGTTCCTGTTTTTACGCACAGCGAATTGATATTTGAAAAGCTAATATCAGCGTGCTTCATGAAGTTTTGCTTGACAGCAGTTGCTACTACATAGCCTATGTTGTCGTATTAGATGCAGCATTCGATTGACGTGTGTCTACTATTACGTATAAGGCCTATATAAACCGTGCGCTAAGGAGAAGCGCTCATTCACGTCTCCGTCGCCGGAGGGAGCGCCACGCTTTCCGTCGTTAGTGTACATTTGTGGACATGTATGGATCATTGGCTGCCAGTGACTCTAGCACACCAGTAGAGAACTGCAGTTGGAGCAGTTGTTTTTACTTTCTCCGTGGCGAAGTTGAAGCAAAGCGGATCCATGAAACAACCCTCTTCACAACACATGACCTGAAGGCGCAATCCTAACTGGCCAGAGACCCAACTCGGAGCGTCTGCATCCCGACCGGTATGTGTACGTTGTTTTCATTGAGAGGCTACGTTTCTAAAACGAAGCTTATATTTCATGAATTGTAAATTAGGGCTGTTCTCTCCAATGAAACATCCCCTGTGTTTTCGCTCCGCTTAAAAAAAGGATTTTTTTATTTTATTTTTTATATCCCATCAAATACTTAGTGGTTTTATATTCTCATGCATGGCCAGACACTGATTTCTCTCCTTAGCTTTGAGTATCATCTTTGTTTGAAAAGCTGAGCTTTTTTTTTTTTTTTTACTCCAGTGACGTTTTCTAATTTACTTGTGGTAGTTTCAAATGGTGTACACCAAGTGGTTTTTGCCATGCTATGTCACCATTACAATTTCTTTAGCTTCTAAACAAATCTCTGAGCGTTTTAATCAGAGATAAAGCTGCCCTATGTGTGTTGAACTGTGAGTAAAGTATATGCACTTGCCTAACCAAACTCTTCTGTCAGTACCCTTCGTTTTTAGGATAAAGAAGGAACAGTTATTGGAAATGTTACCAAGTTTTAAATGCCATTTGTTGTATTCTTCACTTTCAAAGTTGAACTCCACGCGGAAAATGCGCCCTTGTTTTCATGAACACATACTGTAGCGTACCTCACCTTTCACAACACACGCGTCTCCAACCCGGGTTGGGGAGCTTTAAGTAGGTTACTTTGGCCGGTTGCTTTCGCTTACGGCCATACCACGCTGAACACGCCCGATCTCGTCCGATCTCGGAAGCTAAGCAGCGTCGGGCCTGGTTAGTACTTGGATGGGAGACCGCCTGGGAATACCAGGTGCCGTAAGCTTTTCTCTCCATCAGCCAGTGCAACTTTTTTTTTTTCAGGCTGTCTGTCTGTGCGTGCCTGCTCCCTAGTACGTAGATGTTCCAACCCCTTTGAATATTTGCTTCCTCCGTTTGAAAGCAAAATAAATAAATAAATAAATAAATAAATAACTAAATGCATAGGTAGGAAATATAGGCTAAGCCAGCAACAGGTCGAACAAAATTGCACGAGTTGACTGTCAACAGTTGGCGGATTGGGGGAGTTTTAGTGCTTGTTTTCATCTGGAATGTTTAGCTTATTTTTTGGGGGTGACAGCTTTGTTTTCTATGTCCCTTTAGTTTTCACCGTTTTGTACAATTCCCGGTCTCGCTGTGTTCATTCGCCCAAGAGCTGCAAAGTCATTTTTTCAACACTGCCTGAGTATGGATAATAGCCTACAGTCTGCATGGCTGTCGACATCCCAGATATTGTGGTGTTTTCCTGAACAACTGTAGGTTACTCGTTTCAGGATGTCCGAGTAGAGCGAGTGACCAAAGTTCCTGTTTTTACGCACAGCGAATTGATATTTGAAAAGCTAATATCAGCGTGCTTCATGAAGTTTTGCTTGACAGCAGTTGCTACTACATAGCCTATGTTGTCGTATTAGATGCAGCATTCGATTGACGTGTGTCTACTATTACGTATAAGGCCTATATAAACCGTGCGCTAAGGAGAAGCGCTCATTCACGTCTCCGTCGCCGGAGGGAGCGCCACGCTTTCCGTCGTTAGTGTACATTTGTGGACATGTATGGATCATTGGCTGCCAGTGACTCTAGCACACCAGTAGAGAACTGCAGTTGGAGCAGTTGTTTTTACTTTCTCCGTGGCGAAGTTGAAGCAAAGCGGATCCATGAAACAACCCTCTTCACAACACATGACCTGAAGGCGCAATCCTAACTGGCCAGAGACCCAACTCGGAGCGTCTGCATCCCGACCGGTATGTGTACGTTGTTTTCATTGAGAGGCTACGTTTCTAAAACGAAGCTTATATTTCATGAATTGTAAATTAGGGTTGTTCTCTCCAATGAAACATCCCCTGTGTTTTCGCTCCGCTTAAAAAAAGGATTTTTTATTTTATTTTTTATATCCCATCAAATACTTAGTGGTTTTATATTCTCATGCATGGCCAGACACTGATTTCTCTCCTTAGCTTTGAGTATCATCTTTGTTTGAAAAGCTGAGCTTTTTTTTTTTTTTTTACTCCAGTGACGTTTTCTAATTTACTTGTGGTAGTTTCAAATGGTGTACACCAAGTGGTTTTTGCCATGCTATGTCACCATTACAATTTCTTTAGCTTCTAAACAAATCTGTGAGCGTTTTAATCAGAGATAAAGCTGCCCTATGTGTGTTGAACTGTGAGTAAAGTATATGCACTTGCCTAACCAAACTCTTCTGTCAGTACCCTTCGTTTTTAGGATAAAGAAGGAACAGTTATTGGAAATGTTACCAAGTTTTAAATGCCATTTGTTGTATTCTTCACTTTCAAAGTTGAACTCCACGCGGAAAATGCGCCCTTGTTTTCATGAACACATACTGTAGCGTACCTCACCTTTCACAACACACGCGTCTCCAACCCGGGTTGGGGAGCTTTAAGTAGGTTACTTTGGCCGGTTGCTTTCGCTTACGGCCATACCACGCTGAACACGCCCGATCTCGTCCGATCTCGGAAGCTAAGCAGCGTCGGGCCTGGTTAGTACTTGGATGGGAGACCGCCTGGGAATACCAGGTGCCGTAAGCTTTTCTCTCCATCAGCCAGTGCAACTTTTTTTTTTTCAGGCTGTCTGTCTGTGCGTGCCTGCTCCCTAGTACGTAGATGTTCCAACCCCTTTGAATATTTGCTTCCTCCGTTTGAAAGCAAAATAAATAAATAAATAAATAAATAAATAACTAAATGCATAGGTAGGAAATATAGGCTAAGCCAGCAACAGGTCGAACAAAATTGCACGAGTTGACTGTCAACAGTTGGCGGATTGGGGGAGTTTTAGTGCTTGTTTTCATCTGGAATGTTTAGCTTATTTTTTGGGGGTGACAGCTTTGTTTTCTATGTCCCTTTAGTTTTCACCGTTTTGTACAATTCCCGGTCTCGCTGTGTTCATTCGCCCAAGAGCTGCAAAGTCATTTTTTCAACACTGCCTGAGTATGGATAATAGCCTACAGTCTGCATGGCTGTCGACATCCCAGATATTGTGGTGTTTTCCTGAACAACTGTAGGTTACTCGTTTCAGGATGTCCGAGTAGAGCGAGTGACCAAAGTTCCTGTTTTTACGCACAGCGAATTGATATTTGAAAAGCTAATATCAGCGTGCTTCATGAAGTTTTGCTTGACAGCAGTTGCTACTACATAGCCTATGTTGTCGTATTAGATGCAGCATTCGATTGACGTGTGTCTACTATTACGTATAAGGCCTATATAAACCGTGCGCTAAGGAGAAGCGCTCATTCACGTCTCCGTCGCCGGAGGGAGCGCCACGCTTTCCGTCGTTAGTGTACATTTGTGGACATGTATGGATCATTGGCTGCCAGTGACTCTAGCACACCAGTAGAGAACTGCAGTTGGAGCAGTTGTTTTTACTTTCTCCGTGGCGAAGTTGAAGCAAAGCGGATCCATGAAACAACCCTCTTCACAACACATGACCTGAAGGCGCAATCCTAACTGGCCAGAGACCCAACTCGGAGCGTCTGCATCCCGACCGGTATGTGTACGTTGTTTTCATTGAGAGGCTACGTTTCTAAAACGAAGCTTATATTTCATGAATTGTAAATTAGGGCTGTTCTCTCCAATGAAACATCCCCTGTGTTTTCGCTCCGCTTAAAAAAAGGATTTTTTTATTTTATTTTTTATATCCCATCAAATACTTAGTGGTTTTATATTCTCATGCATGGCCAGACACTGATTTCTCTCCTTAGCTTTGAGTATCATCTTTGTTTGAAAAGCTGAGCTTTTTTTTTTGTTTTTACTCCAGTGACGTTTTCTAATTTACTTGTGGTAGTTTCAAATGGTGTACACCAAGTGGTTTTTGCCATGCTATGTCACCATTACAATTTCTTTAGCTTCTAAACAAATCTCTGAGCGTTTTAATCAGAGATAAAGCTGCCCTATGTGTGTTGAACTGTGAGTAAAGTATATGCACTTGCCTAACCAAACTCTTCTGTCAGTACCCTTCGTTTTTAGGATAAAGAAGGAACAGTTATTGGAAATGTTACCAAGTTTTAAATGCCATTTGTTGTATTCTTCACTTTCAAAGTTGAACTCCACGCGGAAAATGCGCCCTTGTTTTCATGAACACATACTGTAGCGTACCTCACCTTTCACAACACACGCGTCTCCAACCCGGGTTGGGGAGCTTTAAGTAGGTTACTTTGGCCGGTTGCTTTCGCTTACGGCCATACCACGCTGAACACGCCCGATCTCGTCCGATCTCGGAAGCTAAGCAGCGTCGGGCCTGGTTAGTACTTGGATGGGAGACCGCCTGGGAATACCAGGTGCCGTAAGCTTTTCTCTCCATCAGCCAGTGCAACTTTTTTTTTTTCAGGCTGTCTGTCTGTGCGTGCCTGCTCCCTAGTACGTAGATGTTCCAACCCCTTTGAATATTTGCTTCCTCCGTTTGAAAGCAAAATAAATAAATAAATAAATAAATAAATAACTAAATGCATAGGTAGGAAATATAGGCTAAGCCAGCAACAGGTCGAACAAAATTGCACGAGTTGACTGTCAACAGTTGGCGGATTGGGGGAGTTTTAGTGCTTGTTTTCATCTGGAATGTTTAGCTTATTTTTTGGGGGTGACAGCTTTGTTTTCTATGTCCCTTTAGTTTTCACCGTTTTGTACAATTCCCGGTCTCGCTGTGTTCATTCGCCCAAGAGCTGCAAAGTCATTTTTTCAACACTGCCTGAGTATGGATAATAGCCTACAGTCTGCATGGCTGTCGACATCCCAGATATTGTGGTGTTTTCCTGAACAACTGTAGGTTACTCGTTTCAGGATGTCCGAGTAGAGCGAGTGACCAAAGTTCCTGTTTTTACGCACAGCGAATTGATATTTGAAAAGCTAATATCAGCGTGCTTCATGAAGTTTTGCTTGACAGCAGTTGCTACTACATAGCCTATGTTGTCGTATTAGATGCAGCATTCGATTGACGTGTGTCTACTATTACGTATAAGGCCTATATAAACCGTGCGCTAAGGAGAAGCGCTCATTCACGTCTCCGTCGCCGGAGGGAGCGCCACGCTTTCCGTCGTTAGTGTACATTTGTGGACATGTATGGATCATTGGCTGCCAGTGACTCTAGCACACCAGTAGAGAACTGCAGTTGGAGCAGTTGTTTTTACTTTCTCCGTGGCGAAGTTGAAGCAAAGCGGATCCATGAAACAACCCTCTTCACAACACATGACCTGAAGGCGCAATCCTAACTGGCCAGAGACCCAACTCGGAGCGTCTGCATCCCGACCGGTATGTGTACGTTGTTTTCATTGAGAGGCTACGTTTCTAAAACGAAGCTTATATTTCATGAATTGTAAATTAGGGCTGTTCTCTCCAATGAAACATCCCCTGTGTTTTCGCTCCGCTTAAAAAAAGGATTTTTTTATTTTATTTTTTATATCCCATCAAATACTTAGTGGTTTTATATTCTCATGCATGGCCAGACACTGATTTCTCTCCTTAGCTTTGAGTATCATCTTTGTTTGAAAAGCTGAGCTTTTTTTTTTTTTTTTACTCCAGTGACGTTTTCTAATTTACTTGTGGTAGTTTCAAATGGTGTACACCAAGTGGTTTTTGCCATGCTATGTCACCATTACAATTTCTTTAGCTTCTAAACAAATCTGTGAGCGTTTTAATCAGAGATAAAGCTGCCCTATGTGTGTTGAACTGTGAGTAAAGTATATGCACTTGCCTAACCAAACTCTTCTGTCAGTACCCTTCGTTTTTAGGATAAAGAAGGAACAGTTATTGGAAATGTTACCAAGTTTTAAATGCCATTTGTTGTATTCTTCACTTTCAAAGTTGAACTCCACGCGGAAAATGCGCCCTTGTTTTCATGAACACATACTGTAGCGTACCTCACCTTTCACAACACACGCGTCTCCAACCCGGGTTGGGGAGCTTTAAGTAGGTTACTTTGGCCGGTTGCTTTCGCTTACGGCCATACCACGCTGAACACGCCCGATCTCGTCCGATCTCGGAAGCTAAGCAGCGTCGGGCCTGGTTAGTACTTGGATGGGAGACCGCCTGGGAATACCAGGTGCCGTAAGCTTTTCTCTCCATCAGCCAGTGCAACTTTTTTTTTTTCAGGCTGTCTGTCTGTGCGTGCCTGCTCCCTAGTACGTAGATGTTCCAACCCCTTTGAATATTTGCTTCCTCCGTTTGAAAGCAAAATAAATAAATAAATAAATAAATAAATAACTAAATGCATAGGTAGGAAATATAGGCTAAGCCAGCAACAGGTCGAACAAAATTGCACGAGTTGACTGTCAACAGTTGGCGGATTGGGGGAGTTTTAGTGCTTGTTTTCATCTGGAATGTTTAGCTTATTTTTTGGGGGTGACAGCTTTGTTTTCTATGTCCCTTTAGTTTTCACCGTTTTGTACAATTCCCGGTCTCGCTGTGTTCATTCGCCCAAGAGCTGCAAAGTCATTTTTTCAACACTGCCTGAGTATGGATAATAGCCTACAGTCTGCATGGCTGTCGACATCCCAGATATTGTGGTGTTTTCCTGAACAACTGTAGGTTACTCGTTTCAGGATGTCCGAGTAGAGCGAGTGACCAAAGTTCCTGTTTTTACGCACAGCGAATTGATATTTGAAAAGCTAATATCAGCGTGCTTCATGAAGTTTTGCTTGACAGCAGTTGCTACTACATAGCCTATGTTGTCGTATTAGATGCAGCATTCGATTGACGTGTGTCTACTATTACGTATAAGGCCTATATAAACCGTGCGCTAAGGAGAAGCGCTCATTCACGTCTCCGTCGCCGGAGGGAGCGCCACGCTTTCCGTCGTTAGTGTACATTTGTGGACATGTATGGATCATTGGCTGCCAGTGACTCTAGCACACCAGTAGAGAACTGCAGTTGGAGCAGTTGTTTTTACTTTCTCCGTGGCGAAGTTGAAGCAAAGCGGATCCATGAAACAACCCTCTTCACAACACATGACCTGAAGGCGCAATCCTAACTGGCCAGAGACCCAACTCGGAGCGTCTGCATCCCGACCGGTATGTGTACGTTGTTTTCATTGAGAGGCTACGTTTCTAAAACGAAGCTTATATTTCATGAATTGTAAATTAGGGCTGTTCTCTCCAATGAAACATCCCCTGTGTTTTCGCTCCGCTTAAAAAAAGGATTTTTTATTTTATTTTTTATATCCCATCAAATACTTAGTGGTTTTATATTCTCATGCATGGCCAGACACTGATTTCTCTCCTTAGCTTTGAGTATCATCTTTGTTTGAAAAGCTGAGCTTTTTTTTTTTTTTTTACTCCAGTGACGTTTTCTAATTTACTTGTGGTAGTTTCAAATGGTGTACACCAAGTGGTTTTTGCCATGCTATGTCACCATTACAATTTCTTTAGCTTCTAAACAAATCTGTGAGCGTTTTAATCAGAGATAAAGCTGCCCTATGTGTGTTGAACTGTGAGTAAAGTATATGCACTTGCCTAACCAAACTCTTCTGTCAGTACCCTTCGTTTTTAGGATAAAGAAGGAACAGTTATTGGAAATGTTACCAAGTTTTAAATGCCATTTGTTGTATTCTTCACTTTCAAAGTTGAACTCCACGCGGAAAATGCGCCCTTGTTTTCATGAACACATACTGTAGCGTACCTCACCTTTCACAACACACGCGTCTCCAACCCGGGTTGGGGAGCTTTAAGTAGGTTACTTTGGCCGGTTGCTTTCGCTTACGGCCATACCACGCTGAACACGCCCGATCTCGTCCGATCTCGGAAGCTAAGCAGCGTCGGGCCTGGTTAGTACTTGGATGGGAGACCGCCTGGGAATACCAGGTGCCGTAAGCTTTTCTCTCCATCAGCCAGTGCAACTTTTTTTTTTTCAGGCTGTCTGTCTGTGCGTGCCTGCTCCCTAGTACGTAGATGTTCCAACCCCTTTGAATATTTGCTTCCTCCGTTTGAAAGCAAAATAAATAAATAAATAAATAAATAAATAACTAAATGCATAGGTAGGAAATATAGGCTAAGCCAGCAACAGGTCGAACAAAATTGCACGAGTTGACTGTCAACAGTTGGCGGATTGGGGGAGTTTTAGTGCTTGTTTTCATCTGGAATGTTTAGCTTATTTTTTGGGGGTGACAGCTTTGTTTTCTATGTCCCTTTAGTTTTCACCGTTTTGTACAATTCCCGGTCTCGCTGTGTTCATTCGCCCAAGAGCTGCAAAGTCATTTTTTCAACACTGCCTGAGTATGGATAATAGCCTACAGTCTGCATGGCTGTCGACATCCCAGATATTGTGGTGTTTTCCTGAACAACTGTAGGTTACTCGTTTCAGGATGTCCGAGTAGAGCGAGTGACCAAAGTTCCTGTTTTTACGCACAGCGAATTGATATTTGAAAAGCTAATATCAGCGTGCTTCATGAAGTTTTGCTTGACAGCAGTTGCTACTACATAGCCTATGTTGTCGTATTAGATGCAGCATTCGATTGACGTGTGTCTACTATTACGTATAAGGCCTATATAAACCGTGCGCTAAGGAGAAGCGCTCATTCACGTCTCCGTCGCCGGAGGGAGCGCCACGCTTTCCGTCGTTAGTGTACATTTGTGGACATGTATGGATCATTGGCTGCCAGTGACTCTAGCACACCAGTAGAGAACTGCAGTTGGAGCAGTTGTTTTTACTTTCTCCGTGGCGAAGTTGAAGCAAAGCGGATCCATGAAACAACCCTCTTCACAACACATGACCTGAAGGCGCAATCCTAACTGGCCAGAGACCCAACTCGGAGCGTCTGCATCCCGACCGGTATGTGTACGTTGTTTTCATTGAGAGGCTACGTTTCTAAAACGAAGCTTATATTTCATGAATTGTAAATTAGGGTTGTTCTCTCCAATGAAACATCCCCTGTGTTTTCGCTCCGCTTAAAAAAAGGATTTTTTATTTTATTTTTTATATCCCATCAAATACTTAGTGGTTTTATATTCTCATGCATGGCCAGACACTGATTTCTCTCCTTAGCTTTGAGTATCATCTTTGTTTGAAAAGCTGAGCTTTTTTTTTTTTTTTTACTCCAGTGACGTTTTCTAATTTACTTGTGGTAGTTTCAAATGGTGTACACCAAGTGGTTTTTGCCATGCTATGTCACCATTACAATTTCTTTAGCTTCTAAACAAATCTCTGAGCGTTTTAATCAGAGATAAAGCTGCCCTATGTGTGTTGAACTGTGAGTAAAGTATATGCACTTGCCTAACCAAACTCTTCTGTCAGTACCCTTCGTTTTTAGGATAAAGAAGGAACAGTTATTGGAAATGTTACCAAGTTTTAAATGCCATTTGTTGTATTCTTCACTTTCAAAGTTGAACTCCACGCGGAAAATGCGCCCTTGTTTTCATGAACACATACTGTAGCGTACCTCACCTTTCACAACACACGCGTCTCCAACCCGGGTTGGGGAGCTTT
This sequence comes from Sardina pilchardus, assembly GCF_963854185.1. Taxonomy (NCBI): domain Eukaryota; kingdom Metazoa; phylum Chordata; class Actinopteri; order Clupeiformes; family Clupeidae; genus Sardina; species Sardina pilchardus. The sequence continues at coordinate 578,890 of NC_085010.1, read as the reverse complement.
AAGTAGGTTACTTTGGCCGGTTGCTTTCGCTTACGGCCATACCACGCTGAACACGCCCGATCTCGTCCGATCTCGGAAGCTAAGCAGCGTCGGGCCTGGTTAGTACTTGGATGGGAGACCGCCTGGGAATACCAGGTGCCGTAAGCTTTTCTCTCCATCAGCCAGTGCAACTTTTTTTTTTTTCAGGCTGTCTGTCTGTGCGTGCCTGCTCCCTAGTACGTAGATGTTCCAACCCCTTTGAATATTTGCTTCCTCCGTTTGAAAGCAAAATAAATAAATAAATAAATAAATAAATAACTAAATGCATAGGTAGGAAATATAGGCTAAGCCAGCAACAGGTCGAACAAAATTGCACGAGTTGACTGTCAACAGTTGGCGGATTGGGGGAGTTTTAGTGCTTGTTTTCATCTGGAATGTTTAGCTTATTTTTTGGGGGTGACAGCTTTGTTTTCTATGTCCCTTTAGTTTTCACCGTTTTGTACAATTCCCGGTCTCGCTGTGTTCATTCGCCCAAGAGCTGCAAAGTCATTTTTTCAACACTGCCTGAGTATGGATAATAGCCTACAGTCTGCATGGCTGTCGACATCCCAGATATTGTGGTGTTTTCCTGAACAACTGTAGGTTACTCGTTTCAGGATGTCCGAGTAGAGCGAGTGACCAAAGTTCCTGTTTTTACGCACAGCGAATTGATATTTGAAAAGCTAATATCAGCGTGCTTCATGAAGTTTTGCTTGACAGCAGTTGCTACTACATAGCCTATGTTGTCGTATTAGATGCAGCATTCGATTGACGTGTGTCTACTATTACGTATAAGGCCTATATAAACCGTGCGCTAAGGAGAAGCGCTCATTCACGTCTCCGTCGCCGGAGGGAGCGCCACGCTTTCCGTCGTTAGTGTACATTTGTGGACATGTATGGATCATTGGCTGCCAGTGACTCTAGCACACCAGTAGAGAACTGCAGTTGGAGCAGTTGTTTTTACTTTCTCCGTGGCGAAGTTGAAGCAAAGCGGATCCATGAAACAACCCTCTTCACAACACATGACCTGAAGGCGCAATCCTAACTGGCCAGAGACCCAACTCGGAGCGTCTGCATCCCGACCGGTATGTGTACGTTGTTTTCATTGAGAGGCTACGTTTCTAAAACGAAGCTTATATTTCATGAATTGTAAATTAGGGTTGTTCTCTCCAATGAAACATCCCCTGTGTTTTCGCTCCGCTTAAAAAAAGGATTTTTTATTTTATTTTTTATATCCCATCAAATACTTAGTGGTTTTATATTCTCATGCATGGCCAGACACTGATTTCTCTCCTTAGCTTTGAGTATCATCTTTGTTTGAAAAGCTGAGCTTTTTTTTTTTTTTTTACTCCAGTGACGTTTTCTAATTTACTTGTGGTAGTTTCAAATGGTGTACACCAAGTGGTTTTTGCCATGCTATGTCACCATTACAATTTCTTTAGCTTCTAAACAAATCTGTGAGCGTTTTAATCAGAGATAAAGCTGCCCTATGTGTGTTGAACTGTGAGTAAAGTATATGCACTTGCCTAACCAAACTCTTCTGTCAGTACCCTTCGTTTTTAGGATAAAGAAGGAACAGTTATTGGAAATGTTACCAAGTTTTAAATGCCATTTGTTGTATTCTTCACTTTCAAAGTTGAACTCCACGCGGAAAATGCGCCCTTGTTTTCATGAACACATACTGTAGCGTACCTCACCTTTCACAACACACGCGTCTCCAACCCGGGTTGGGGAGCTTTAAGTAGGTTACTTTGGCCGGTTGCTTTCGCTTACGGCCATACCACGCTGAACACGCCCGATCTCGTCCGATCTCGGAAGCTAAGCAGCGTCGGGCCTGGTTAGTACTTGGATGGGAGACCGCCTGGGAATACCAGGTGCCGTAAGCTTTTCTCTCCATCAGCCAGTGCAACTTTTTTTTTTTCAGGCTGTCTGTCTGTGCGTGCCTGCTCCCTAGTACGTAGATGTTCCAACCCCTTTGAATATTTGCTTCCTCCGTTTGAAAGCAAAATAAATAAATAAATAAATAAATAAATAACTAAATGCATAGGTAGGAAATATAGGCTAAGCCAGCAACAGGTCGAACAAAATTGCACGAGTTGACTGTCAACAGTTGGCGGATTGGGGGAGTTTTAGTGCTTGTTTTCATCTGGAATGTTTAGCTTATTTTTTGGGGGTGACAGCTTTGTTTTCTATGTCCCTTTAGTTTTCACCGTTTTGTACAATTCCCGGTCTCGCTGTGTTCATTCGCCCAAGAGCTGCAAAGTCATTTTTTCAACACTGCCTGAGTATGGATAATAGCCTACAGTCTGCATGGCTGTCGACATCCCAGATATTGTGGTGTTTTCCTGAACAACTGTAGGTTACTCGTTTCAGGATGTCCGAGTAGAGCGAGTGACCAAAGTTCCTGTTTTTACGCACAGCGAATTGATATTTGAAAAGCTAATATCAGCGTGCTTCATGAAGTTTTGCTTGACAGCAGTTGCTACTACATAGCCTATGTTGTCGTATTAGATGCAGCATTCGATTGACGTGTGTCTACTATTACGTATAAGGCCTATATAAACCGTGCGCTAAGGAGAAGCGCTCATTCACGTCTCCGTCGCCGGAGGGAGCGCCACGCTTTCCGTCGTTAGTGTACATTTGTGGACATGTATGGATCATTGGCTGCCAGTGACTCTAGCACACCAGTAGAGAACTGCAGTTGGAGCAGTTGTTTTTACTTTCTCCGTGGCGAAGTTGAAGCAAAGCGGATCCATGAAACAACCCTCTTCACAACACATGACCTGAAGGCGCAATCCTAACTGGCCAGAGACCCAACTCGGAGCGTCTGCATCCCGACCGGTATGTGTACGTTGTTTTCATTGAGAGGCTACGTTTCTAAAACGAAGCTTATATTTCATGAATTGTAAATTAGGGTTGTTCTCTCCAATGAAACATCCCCTGTGTTTTCGCTCCGCTTAAAAAAAGGATTTTTTATTTTATTTTTTATATCCCATCAAATACTTAGTGGTTTTATATTCTCATGCATGGCCAGACACTGATTTCTCTCCTTAGCTTTGAGTATCATCTTTGTTTGAAAAGCTGAGCTTTTTTTTTTTTTTTTACTCCAGTGACGTTTTCTAATTTACTTGTGGTAGTTTCAAATGGTGTACACCAAGTGGTTTTTGCCATGCTATGTCACCATTACAATTTCTTTAGCTTCTAAACAAATCTGTGAGCGTTTTAATCAGAGATAAAGCTGCCCTATGTGTGTTGAACTGTGAGTAAAGTATATGCACTTGCCTAACCAAACTCTTCTGTCAGTACCCTTCGTTTTTAGGATAAAGAAGGAACAGTTATTGGAAATGTTACCAAGTTTTAAATGCCATTTGTTGTATTCTTCACTTTCAAAGTTGAACTCCACGCGGAAAATGCGCCCTTGTTTTCATGAACACATACTGTAGCGTACCTCACCTTTCACAACACACGCGTCTCCAACCCGGGTTGTGGAGCTTTAAGTAGGTTACTTTGGCCGGTTGCTTTCGCTTACGGCCATACCACGCTGAACACGCCCGATCTCGTCCGATCTCGGAAGCTAAGCAGCGTCGGGCCTGGTTAGTACTTGGATGGGAGACCGCCTGGGAATACCAGGTGCCGTAAGCTTTTCTCTCCATCAGCCAGTGCAACTTTTTTTTTTTCAGGCTGTCTGTCTGTGCGTGCCTGCTCCCTAGTACGTAGATGTTCCAACCCCTTTGAATATTTGCTTCCTCCGTTTGAAAGCAAAATAAATAAATAAATAAATAAATAAATAACTAAATGCATAGGTAGGAAATATAGGCTAAGCCAGCAACAGGTCGAACAAAATTGCACGAGTTGACTGTCAACAGTTGGCGGATTGGGGGAGTTTTAGTGCTTGTTTTCATCTGGAATGTTTAGCTTATTTTTTGGGGGTGACAGCTTTGTTTTCTATGTCCCTTTAGTTTTCACCGTTTTGTACAATTCCCGGTCTCGCTGTGTTCATTCGCCCAAGAGCTGCAAAGTCATTTTTTCAACACTGCCTGAGTATGGATAATAGCCTACAGTCTGCATGGCTGTCGACATCCCAGATATTGTGGTGTTTTCCTGAACAACTGTAGGTTACTCGTTTCAGGATGTCCGAGTAGAGCGAGTGACCAAAGTTCCTGTTTTTACGCACAGCGAATTGATATTTGAAAAGCTAATATCAGCGTGCTTCATGAAGTTTTGCTTGACAGCAGTTGCTACTACATAGCCTATGTTGTCGTATTAGATGCAGCATTCGATTGACGTGTGTCTACTATTACGTATAAGGCCTATATAAACCGTGCGCTAAGGAGAAGCGCTCATTCACGTCTCCGTCGCCGGAGGGAGCGCCACGCTTTCCGTCGTTAGTGTACATTTGTGGACATGTATGGATCATTGGCTGCCAGTGACTCTAGCACACCAGTAGAGAACTGCAGTTGGAGCAGTTGTTTTTACTTTCTCCGTGGCGAAGTTGAAGCAAAGCGGATCCATGAAACAACCCTCTTCACAACACATGACCTGAAGGCGCAATCCTAACTGGCCAGAGACCCAACTCGGAGCGTCTGCATCCCGACCGGTATGTGTACGTTGTTTTCATTGAGAGGCTACGTTTCTAAAACGAAGCTTATATTTCATGAATTGTAAATTAGGGTTGTTCTCTCCAATGAAACATCCCCTGTGTTTTCGCTCCGCTTAAAAAAAGGATTTTTTATTTTATTTTTTATATCCCATCAAATACTTAGTGGTTTTATATTCTCATGCATGGCCAGACACTGATTTCTCTCCTTAGCTTTGAGTATCATCTTTGTTTGAAAAGCTGAGCTTTTTTTTTTTTTTTTACTCCAGTGACGTTTTCTAATTTACTTGTGGTAGTTTCAAATGGTGTACACCAAGTGGTTTTTGCCATGCTATGTCACCATTACAATTTCTTTAGCTTCTAAACAAATCTGTGAGCGTTTTAATCAGAGATAAAGCTGCCCTATGTGTGTTGAACTGTGAGTAAAGTATATGCACTTGCCTAACCAAACTCTTCTGTCAGTACCCTTCGTTTTTAGGATAAAGAAGGAACAGTTATTGGAAATGTTACCAAGTTTTAAATGCCATTTGTTGTATTCTTCACTTTCAAAGTTGAACTCCACGCGGAAAATGCGCCCTTGTTTTCATGAACACATACTGTAGCGTACCTCACCTTTCACAACACACGCGTCTCCAACCCGGGTTGTGGAGCTTTAAGTAGGTTACTTTGGCCGGTTGCTTTCGCTTACGGCCATACCACGCTGAACACGCCCGATCTCGTCCGATCTCGGAAGCTAAGCAGCGTCGGGCCTGGTTAGTACTTGGATGGGAGACCGCCTGGGAATACCAGGTGCCGTAAGCTTTTCTCTCCATCAGCCAGTGCAACTTTTTTTTTTTCAGGCTGTCTGTCTGTGCGTGCCTGCTCCCTAGTACGTAGATGTTCCAACCCCTTTGAATATTTGCTTCCTCCGTTTGAAAGCAAAATAAATAAATAAATAAATAAATAAATAACTAAATGCATAGGTAGGAAATATAGGCTAAGCCAGCAACAGGTCGAACAAAATTGCACGAGTTGACTGTCAACAGTTGGCGGATTGGGGGAGTTTTAGTGCTTGTTTTCATCTGGAATGTTTAGCTTATTTTTTGGGGGTGACAGCTTTGTTTTCTATGTCCCTTTAGTTTTCACCGTTTTGTACAATTCCCGGTCTCGCTGTGTTCATTCGCCCAAGAGCTGCAAAGTCATTTTTTCAACACTGCCTGAGTATGGATAATAGCCTACAGTCTGCATGGCTGTCGACATCCCAGATATTGTGGTGTTTTCCTGAACAACTGTAGGTTACTCGTTTCAGGATGTCCGAGTAGAGCGAGTGACCAAAGTTCCTGTTTTTACGCACAGCGAATTGATATTTGAAAAGCTAATATCAGCGTGCTTCATGAAGTTTTGCTTGACAGCAGTTGCTACTACATAGCCTATGTTGTCGTATTAGATGCAGCATTCGATTGACGTGTGTCTACTATTACGTATAAGGCCTATATAAACCGTGCGCTAAGGAGAAGCGCTCATTCACGTCTCCGTCGCCGGAGGGAGCGCCACGCTTTCCGTCGTTAGTGTACATTTGTGGACATGTATGGATCATTGGCTGCCAGTGACTCTAGCACACCAGTAGAGAACTGCAGTTGGAGCAGTTGTTTTTACTTTCTCCGTGGCGAAGTTGAAGCAAAGCGGATCCATGAAACAACCCTCTTCACAACACATGACCTGAAGGCGCAATCCTAACTGGCCAGAGACCCAACTCGGAGCGTCTGCATCCCGACCGGTATGTGTACGTTGTTTTCATTGAGAGGCTACGTTTCTAAAACGAAGCTTATATTTCATGAATTGTAAATTAGGGTTGTTCTCTCCAATGAAACATCCCCTGTGTTTTCGCTCCGCTTAAAAAAAGGATTTTTTATTTTATTTTTTATATCCCATCAAATACTTAGTGGTTTTATATTCTCATGCATGGCCAGACACTGATTTCTCTCCTTAGCTTTGAGTATCATCTTTGTTTGAAAAGCTGAGCTTTTTTTTTTTTTTTTACTCCAGTGACGTTTTCTAATTTACTTGTGGTAGTTTCAAATGGTGTACACCAAGTGGTTTTTGCCATGCTATGTCACCATTACAATTTCTTTAGCTTCTAAACAAATCTGTGAGCGTTTTAATCAGAGATAAAGCTGCCCTATGTGTGTTGAACTGTGAGTAAAGTATATGCACTTGCCTAACCAAACTCTTCTGTCAGTACCCTTCGTTTTTAGGATAAAGAAGGAACAGTTATTGGAAATGTTACCAAGTTTTAAATGCCATTTGTTGTATTCTTCACTTTCAAAGTTGAACTCCACGCGGAAAATGCGCCCTTGTTTTCATGAACACATACTGTAGCGTACCTCACCTTTCACAACACACGCGTCTCCAACCCGGGTTGGGGAGCTTTAAGTAGGTTACTTTGGCCGGTTGCTTTCGCTTACGGCCATACCACGCTGAACACGCCCGATCTCGTCCGATCTCGGAAGCTAAGCAGCGTCGGGCCTGGTTAGTACTTGGATGGGAGACCGCCTGGGAATACCAGGTGCCGTAAGTTTTTCTCTCCATCAGCCAGTGCAACTTTTTTTTTTTCAGGCTGTCTGTCTGTGCGTGCCTGCTCCCTAGTACGTAGATGTTCCAACCCCTTTGAATATTTGCTTCCTCCGTTTGAAAGCAAAATAAATAAATAAATAAATAAATAAATAACTAAATGCATAGGTAGGAAATATAGGCTAAGCCAGCAACAGGTCGAACAAAATTGCACGAGTTGACTGTCAACAGTTGGCGGATTGGGGGAGTTTTAGTGCTTGTTTTCATCTGGAATGTTTAGCTTATTTTTTGGGGGTGACAGCTTTGTTTTCTATGTCCCTTTAGTTTTCACCGTTTTGTACAATTCCCGGTCTCGCTGTGTTCATTCGCCCAAGAGCTGCAAAGTCATTTTTTCAACACTGCCTGAGTATGGATAATAGCCTACAGTCTGCATGGCTGTCGACATCCCAGATATTGTGGTGTTTTCCTGAACAACTGTAGGTTACTCGTTTCAGGATGTCCGAGTAGAGCGAGTGACCAAAGTTCCTGTTTTTACGCACAGCGAATTGATATTTGAAAAGCTAATATCAGCGTGCTTCATGAAGTTTTGCTTGACAGCAGTTGCTACTACATAGCCTATGTTGTCGTATTAGATGCAGCATTCGATTGACGTGTGTCTACTATTACGTATAAGGCCTATATAAACCGTGCGCTAAGGAGAAGCGCTCATTCACGTCTCCGTCGCCGGAGGGAGCGCCACGCTTTCCGTCGTTAGTGTACATTTGTGGACATGTATGGATCATTGGCTGCCAGTGACTCTAGCACACCAGTAGAGAACTGCAGTTGGAGCAGTTGTTTTTACTTTCTCCGTGGCGAAGTTGAAGCAAAGCGGATCCATGAAACAACCCTCTTCACAACACATGACCTGAAGGCGCAATCCTAACTGGCCAGAGACCCAACTCGGAGCGTCTGCATCCCGACCGGTATGTGTACGTTGTTTTCATTGAGAGGCTACGTTTCTAAAACGAAGCTTATATTTCATGAATTGTAAATTAGGGTTGTTCTCTCCAATGAAACATCCCCTGTGTTTTCGCTCCGCTTAAAAAAAGGATTTTTTATTTTATTTTTTATATCCCATCAAATACTTAGTGGTTTTATATTCTCATGCATGGCCAGACACTGATTTCTCTCCTTAGCTTTGAGTATCATCTTTGTTTGAAAAGCTGAGCTTTTTTTTTTTTTTTTACTCCAGTGACGTTTTCTAATTTACTTGTGGTAGTTTCAAATGGTGTACACCAAGTGGTTTTTGCCATGCTATGTCACCATTACAATTTCTTTAGCTTCTAAACAAATCTGTGAGCGTTTTAATCAGAGATAAAGCTGCCCTATGTGTGTTGAACTGTGAGTAAAGTATATGCACTTGCCTAACCAAACTCTTCTGTCAGTACCCTTCGTTTTTAGGATAAAGAAGGAACAGTTATTGGAAATGTTACCAAGTTTTAAATGCCATTTGTTGTATTCTTCACTTTCAAAGTTGAACTCCACGCGGAAAATGCGCCCTTGTTTTCATGAACACATACTGTAGCGTACCTCACCTTTCACAACACACGCGTCTCCAACCCGGGTTGGGGAGCTTTAAGTAGGTTACTTTGGCCGGTTGCTTTCGCTTACGGCCATACCACGCTGAACACGCCCGATCTCGTCCGATCTCGGAAGCTAAGCAGCGTCGGGCCTGGTTAGTACTTGGATGGGAGACCGCCTGGGAATACCAGGTGCCGTAAGCTTTTCTCTCCATCAGCCAGTGCAACTTTTTTTTTTTCAGGCTGTCTGTCTGTGCGTGCCTGCTCCCTAGTACGTAGATGTTCCAACCCCTTTGAATATTTGCTTCCTCCGTTTGAAAGCAAAATAAATAAATAAATAAATAAATAAATAACTAAATGCATAGGTAGGAAATATAGGCTAAGCCAGCAACAGGTCGAACAAAATTGCACGAGTTGACTGTCAACAGTTGGCGGATTGGGGGAGTTTTAGTGCTTGTTTTCATCTGGAATGTTTAGCTTATTTTTTGGGGGTGACAGCTTTGTTTTCTATGTCCCTTTAGTTTTCACCGTTTTGTACAATTCCCGGTCTCGCTGTGTTCATTCGCCCAAGAGCTGCAAAGTCATTTTTTCAACACTGCCTGAGTATGGATAATAGCCTACAGTCTGCATGGCTGTCGACATCCCAGATATTGTGGTGTTTTCCTGAACAACTGTAGGTTACTCGTTTCAGGATGTCCGAGTAGAGCGAGTGACCAAAGTTCCTGTTTTTACGCACAGCGAATTGATATTTGAAAAGCTAATATCAGCGTGCTTCATGAAGTTTTGCTTGACAGCAGTTGCTACTACATAGCCTATGTTGTCGTATTAGATGCAGCATTCGATTGACGTGTGTCTACTATTACGTATAAGGCCTATATAAACCGTGCGCTAAGGAGAAGCGCTCATTCACGTCTCCGTCGCCGGAGGGAGCGCCACGCTTTCCGTCGTTAGTGTACATTTGTGGACATGTATGGATCATTGGCTGCCAGTGACTCTAGCACACCAGTAGAGAACTGCAGTTGGAGCAGTTGTTTTTACTTTCTCCGTGGCGAAGTTGAAGCAAAGCGGATCCATGAAACAACCCTCTTCACAACACATGACCTGAAGGCGCAATCCTAACTGGCCAGAGACCCAACTCGGAGCGTCTGCATCCCGACCGGTATGTGTACGTTGTTTTCATTGAGAGGCTACGTTTCTAAAACGAAGCTTATATTTCATGAATTGTAAATTAGGGTTGTTCTCTCCAATGAAACATCCCCTGTGTTTTCGCTCCGCTTAAAAAAAGGATTTTTTATTTTATTTTTTATATCCCATCAAATACTTAGTGGTTTTATATTCTCATGCATGGCCAGACACTGATTTCTCTCCTTAGCTTTGAGTATCATCTTTGTTTGAAAAGCTGAGCTTTTTTTTTTTTTTTTACTCCAGTGACGTTTTCTAATTTACTTGTGGTAGTTTCAAATGGTGTACACCAAGTGGTTTTTGCCATGCTATGTCACCATTACAATTTCTTTAGCTTCTAAACAAATCTGTGAGCGTTTTAATCAGAGATAAAGCTGCCCTATGTGTGTTGAACTGTGAGTAAAGTATATGCACTTGCCTAACCAAACTCTTCTGTCAGTACCCTTCGTTTTTAGGATAAAGAAGGAACAGTTATTGGAAATGTTACCAAGTTTTAAATGCCATTTGTTGTATTCTTCACTTTCAAAGTTGAACTCCACGCGGAAAATGCGCCCTTGTTTTCATGAACACATACTGTAGCGTACCTCACCTTTCACAACACACGCGTCTCCAACCCGGGTTGGGGAGCTTTAAGTAGGTTACTTTGGCCGGTTGCTTTCGCTTACGGCCATACCACGCTGAACACGCCCGATCTCGTCCGATCTCGGAAGCTAAGCAGCGTCGGGCCTGGTTAGTACTTGGATGGGAGACCGCCTGGGAATACCAGGTGCCGTAAGCTTTTCTCTCCATCAGCCAGTGCAACTTTTTTTTTTTCAGGCTGTCTGTCTGTGCGTGCCTGCTCCCTAGTACGTAGATGTTCCAACCCCTTTGAATATTTGCTTCCTCCGTTTGAAAGCAAAATAAATAAATAAATAAATAAATAAATAACTAAATGCATAGGTAGGAAATATAGGCTAAGCCAGCAACAGGTCGAACAAAATTGCACGAGTTGACTGTCAACAGTTGGCGGATTGGGGGAGTTTTAGTGCTTGTTTTCATCTGGAATGTTTAGCTTATTTTTGGGGGGTGACAGCTTTGTTTTCTATGTCCCTTTAGTTTTCACCGTTTTGTACAATTCCCGGTCTCGCTGTGTTCATTCGCCCAAGAGCTGCAAAGTCATTTTTTCAACACTGCCTGAGTATGGATAATAGCCTACAGTCTGCATGGCTGTCGACATCCCAGATATTGTGGTGTTTTCCTGAACAACTGTAGGTTACTCGTTTCAGGATGTCCGAGTAGAGCGAGTGACCAAAGTTCCTGTTTTTACGCACAGCGAATTGATATTTGAAAAGCTAATATCAGCGTGCTTCATGAAGTTTTGCTTGACAGCAGTTGCTACTACATAGCCTATGTTGTCGTATTAGATGCAGCATTCGATTGACGTGTGTCTACTATTACGTATAAGGCCTATATAAACCGTGCGCTAAGGAGAAGCGCTCATTCACGTCTCCGTCGCCGGAGGGAGCGCCACGCTTTCCGTCGTTAGTGTACATTTGTGGACATGTATGGGTCATTGGCTGCCAGTGACTCTAGCACACCAGTAGAGAACTGCAGTTGGAGCAGTTGTTTTTACTTTCTCCGTGGCGAAGTTGAAGCAAAGCGGATCCATGAAACAACCCTCTTCACAACACATGACCTGAAGGCGCAATCCTAACTGGCCAGAGACCCAACTCGGAGCGTCTGCATCCCGACCGGTATGTGTACGTTGTTTTCATTGAGAGGCTACGTTTCTAAAACGAAGCTTATATTTCATGAATTGTAAATTAGGGTTGTTCTCTCCAATGAAACATCCCCTGTGTTTTCGCTCCGCTTAAAAAAAGGATTTTTTTTTTTATTTTTTATATCCCATCAAATACTTAGTGGTTTTATATTCTCATGCATGGCCAGACACTGATTTCTCTCCTTAGCTTTGAGTATCATCTTTGTTTGAAAAGCTGAGCTTTTTTTTTTTTTTTTACTCCAGTGACATTTTCTAATTTACTTGTGGTAGTTTCAAATGGTGTACACCAAGTGGTTTTTGCCATGCTATGTCACCATTACAATTTCTTTAGCTTCTAAACAAATCTGTGAGCGTTTTAATCAGAGATAAAGCTGCCCTATGTGTGTTGAACTGTGAGTAAAGTATATGCACTTGCCTAACCAAACTCTTCTGTCAGTACCCTTCGTTTTTAGGATAAAGAAGGAACAGTTATTGGAAATGTTACCAAGTTTTAAATGCCATTTGTTGTATTCTTCACTTTCAAAGTTGAACTCCACGCGGAAAATGCGCCCTTGTTTTCATGAACACATACTGTAGCGTACCTCACCTTTCACAACACACGCGTCTCCAACCCGGGTTGGGGAGCTTTAAGTAGGTTACTTTGGCCGGTTGCTTTCGCTTACGGCCATACCACGCTGAACACGCCCGATCTCGTCCGATCTCGGAAGCTAAGCAGCGTCGGGCCTGGTTAGTACTTGGATGGGAGACCGCCTGGGAATACCAGGTGCCGTAAGTTTTTCTCTCCATCAGCCAGTGCAACTTTTTTTTTTTCAGGCTGTCTGTCTGTGCGTGCCTGCTCCCTAGTACGTAGATGTTCCAACCCCTTTGAATATTTGCTTCCTCCGTTTGAAAGCAAAATAAATAAATAAATAAATAAATAAATAACTAAATGCATAGGTAGGAAATATAGGCTAAGCCAGCAACAGGTCGAACAAAATTGCACGAGTTGACTGTCAACAGTTGGCGGATTGGGGGAGTTTTAGTGCTTGTTTTCATCTGGAATGTTTAGCTTATTTTTTGGGGGTGACAGCTTTGTTTTCTATGTCCCTTTAGTTTTCACCGTTTTGTACAATTCCCGGTCTCGCTGTGTTCATTCGCCCAAGAGCTGCAAAGTCATTTTTTCAACACTGCCTGAGTATGGATAATAGCCTACAGTCTGCATGGCTGTCGACATCCCAGATATTGTGGTGTTTTCCTGAACAACTGTAGGTTACTCGTTTCAGGATGTCCGAGTAGAGCGAGTGACCAAAGTTCCTGTTTTTACGCACAGCGAATTGATATTTGAAAAGCTAATATCAGCGTGCTTCATGAAGTTTTGCTTGACAGCAGTTGCTACTACATAGCCTATGTTGTCGTATTAGATGCAGCATTCGATTGACGTGTGTCTACTATTACGTATAAGGCCTATATAAACCGTGCGCTAAGGAGAAGCGCTCATTCACGTCTCCGTCGCCGGAGGGAGCGCCACGCTTTCCGTCGTTAGTGTACATTTGTGGACATGTATGGATCATTGGCTGCCAGTGACTCTAGCACACCAGTAGAGAACTGCAGTTGGATCAGTTGTTTTTACTTTCTCCGTGGCGAAGTTGAAGCAAAGCGGATCCATGAAACAACCCTCTTCACAACACATGACCTGAAGGCGCAATCCTAACTGGCCAGAGACCCAACTCGGAGCGTCTGCATCCCGACCGGTATGTGTACGTTGTTTTCATTGAGAGGCTACGTTTCTAAAACGAAGCTTATATTTCATGAATTGTAAATTAGGGTTGTTCTCTCCAATGAAACATCCCCTGTGTTTTCGCTCCGCTTAAAAAAAGGATTTTTTATTTTATTTTTTATATCCCATCAAATACTTAGTGGTTTTATATTCTCATGCATGGCCAGACACTGATTTCTCTCCTTAGCTTTGAGTATCATCTTTGTTTGAAAAGCTGAGCTTTTTTTTTTTTTTTTACTCCAGTGACGTTTTCTAATTTACTTGTGGTAGTTTCAAATGGTGTACACCAAGTGGTTTTTGCCATGCTATGTCACCATTACAATTTCTTTAGCTTCTAAACAAATCTGTGAGCGTTTTAATCAGAGATAAAGCTGCCCTATGTGTGTTGAACTGTGAGTAAAGTATATGCACTTGCCTAACCAAACTCTTCTGTCAGTACCCTTCGTTTTTAGGATAAAGAAGGAACAGTTATTGGAAATGTTACCAAGTTTTAAATGCCATTTGTTGTATTCTTCACTTTCAAAGTTGAACTCCACGCGGAAAATGCGCCCTTGTTTTCATGAACACATACTGTAGCGTACCTCACCTTTCACAACACACGCGTCTCCAACCCGGGTTGGGGAGCTTTAAGTAGGTTACTTTGGCCGGTTGCTTTCGCTTACGGCCATACCACGCTGAACACGCCCGATCTCGTCCGATCTCGGAAGCTAAGCAGCGTCGGGCCTGGTTAGTACTTGGATGGGAGACCGCCTGGGAATACCAGGTGCCGTAAGTTTTTCTCTCCATCAGCCAGTGCAACTTTTTTTTTTTCAGGCTGTCTGTCTGTGCGTGCCTGCTCCCTAGTACGTAGATGTTCCAACCCCTTTGAATATTTGCTTCCTCCGTTTGAAAGCAAAATAAATAAATAAATAAATAAATAAATAACTTAATGCATAGGTAGGAAATATAGGCTAAGCCAGCAACAGGTCGAACAAAATTGCACGAGTTGACTGTCAACAGTTGGCGGATTGGGGGAGTTTTAGTGCTTGTTTTCATCTGGAATGTTTAGCTTATTTTTTGGGGGTGACAGCTTTGTTTTCTATGTCCCTTTAGTTTTCACCGTTTTGTACAATTCCCGGTCTCGCTGTGTTCATTCGCCCAAGAGCTGCAAAGTCATTTTTTCAACACTGCCTGAGTATGGATAATAGCCTACAGTCTGCATGGCTGTCGACATCCCAGATATTGTGGTGTTTTCCTGAACAACTGTAGGTTACTCGTTTCAGGATGTCCGAGTAGAGCGAGTGACCAAAGTTCCTGTTTTTACGCACAGCGAATTGATATTTGAAAAGCTAATATCAGCGTGCTTCATGAAGTTTTGCTTGACAGCAGTTGCTACTACATAGCCTATGTTGTCGTATTAGATGCAGCATTCGATTGACGTGTGTCTACTATTACGTATAAGGCCTATATAAACCGTGCGCTAAGGAGAAGCGCTCATTCACGTCTCCGTCGCCGGAGGGAGCGCCACGCTTTCCGTCGTTAGTGTACATTTGTGGACATGTATGGATCATTGGCTGCCAGTGACTCTAGCACACCAGTAGAGAACTGCAGTTGGAGCAGTTGTTTTTACTTTCTCCGTGGCGAAGTTGAAGCAAAGCGGATCCATGAAACAACCCTCTTCACAACACATGACCTGAAGGCGCAATCCTAACTGGCCAGAGACCCAACTCGGAGCGTCTGCATCCCGACCGGTATGTGTACGTTGTTTTCATTGAGAGGCTACGTTTCTAAAACGAAGCTTATATTTCATGAATTGTAAATTAGGGTTGTTCTCTCCAATGAAACATCCCCTGTGTTTTCGCTCCGCTTAAAAAAAGGATTTTTTATTTTATTTTTTATATCCCATCAAATACTTAGTGGTTTTATATTCTCATGCATGGCCAGACACTGATTTCTCTCCTTAGCTTTGAGTATCATCTTTGTTTGAAAAGCTGAGCTTTTTTTTTTTTTTTTACTCCAGTGACGTTTTCTAATTTACTTGTGGTAGTTTCAAATGGTGTACACCAAGTGGTTTTTGCCATGCTATGTCACCATTACAATTTCTTTAGCTTCTAAACAAATCTGTGAGCGTTTTAATCAGAGATAAAGCTGCCCTATGTGTGTTGAACTGTGAGTAAAGTATATGCACTTGCCTAACCAAACTCTTCTGTCAGTACCCTTCGTTTTTAGGATAAAGAAGGAACAGTTATTGGAAATGTTACCAAGTTTTAAATGCCATTTGTTGTATTCTTCACTTTCAAAGTTGAACTCCACGCGGAAAATGCGCCCTTGTTTTCATGAACACATACTGTAGCGTACCTCACCTTTCACAACACACGCGTCTCCAACCCGGGTTGGGGAGCTTTAAGTAGGTTACTTTGGCCGGTTGCTTTCGCTTACGGCCATACCACGCTGAACACGCCCGATCTCGTCCGATCTCGGAAGCTAAGCAGCGTCGGGCCTGGTTAGTACTTGGATGGGAGACCGCCTGGGAATACCAGGTGCCGTAAGTTTTTCTCTCCATCAGCCAGTGCAACTTTTTTTTTTTCAGGCTGTCTGTCTGTGCGTGCCTGCTCCCTAGTACGTAGATGTTCCAACCCCTTTGAATATTTGCTTCCTCCGTTTGAAAGCAAAATAAATAAATAAATAAATAAATAAATAACTAAATGCATAGGTAGGAAATATAGGCTAAGCCAGCAACAGGTCGAACAAAATTGCACGAGTTGACTGTCAACAGTTGGCGGATTGGGGGAGTTTTAGTGCTTGTTTTCATCTGGAATGTTTAGCTTATTTTTTGGGGGTGACAGCTTTGTTTTCTATGTCCCTTTAGTTTTCACCGTTTTGTACAATTCCCGGTCTCGCTGTGTTCATTCGCCCAAGAGCTGCAAAGTCATTTTTTCAACACTGCCTGAGTATGGATAATAGCCTACAGTCTGCATGGCTGTCGACATCCCAGATATTGTGGTGTTTTCCTGAACAACTGTAGGTTACTCGTTTCAGGATGTCCGAGTAGAGCGAGTGACCAAAGTTCCTGTTTTTACGCACAGCGAATTGATATTTGAAAAGCTAATATCAGCGTGCTTCATGAAGTTTTGCTTGACAGCAGTTGCTACTACATAGCCTATGTTGTCGTATTAGAAGCAGCATTCGATTGACGTGTGTCTACTATTACGTATAAGGCCTATATAAACCGTGCGCTAAGGAGAAGCGCTCATTCACGTCTCCGTCGCCGGAGGGAGCGCCACGCTTTCCGTCGTTAGTGTACATTTGTGGACATGTATGGATCATTGGCTGCCAGTGACTCTAGCACACCAGTAGAGAACTGCAGTTGGAGCAGTTGTTTTTACTTTCTCCGTGGCGAAGTTGAAGCAAAGCGGATCCATGAAACAACCCTCTTCACAACACATGACCTGAAGGCGCAATCCTAACTGGCCAGAGACCCAACTCGGAGCGTCTGCATCCCGACCGGTATGTGTACGTTGTTTTCATTGAGAGGCTACGTTTCTAAAACGAAGCTTATATTTCATGAATTGTAAATTAGGGTTGTTCTCTCCAATGAAACATCCCCTGTGTTTTCGCTCCGCTTAAAAAAAGGATTTTTTATTTTATTTTTTATATCCCATCAAATACTTAGTGGTTTTATATTCTCATGCATGGCCAGACACTGATTTCTCTCCTTAGCTTTGAGTATCATCTTTGTTTGAAAAGCTGAGCTTTTTTTTTTTTTTTTACTCCAGTGACGTTTTCTAATTTACTTGTGGTAGTTTCAAATGGTGTACACCAAGTGGTTTTTGCCATGCTATGTCACCATTACAATTTCTTTAGCTTCTAAACAAATCTGTGAGCGTTTTAATCAGAGATAAAGCTGCCCTATGTGTGTTGAACTGTGAGTAAAGTATATGCACTTGCCTAACCAAACTCTTCTGTCAGTACCCTTCGTTTTTAGGATAAAGAAGGAACAGTTATTGGAAATGTTACCAAGTTTTAAATGCCATTTGTTGTATTCTTCACTTTCAAAGTTGAACTCCACGCGGAAAATGCGCCCTTGTTTTCATGAACACATACTGTAGCGTACCTCACCTTTCACAACACACGCGTCTCCAACCCGGGTTGGGGAGCTTTAAGTAGGTTACTTTGGCCGGTTGCTTTCGCTTACGGCCATACCACGCTGAACACGCCCGATCTCGTCCGATCTCGGAAGCTAAGCAGCGTCGGGCCTGGTTAGTACTTGGATGGGAGACCGCCTGGGAATACCAGGTGCCGTAAGTTTTTCTCTCCATCAGCCAGTGCAACTTTTTTTTTTTCAGGCTGTCTGTCTGTGCGTGCCTGCTCCCTAGTACGTAGATGTTCCAACCCCTTTGAATATTTGCTTCCTCCGTTTGAAAGCAAAATAAATAAATAAATAAATAAATAAATAACTAAATGCATAGGTAGGAAATATAGGCTAAGCCAGCAACAGGTCGAACAAAATTGCACGAGTTGACTGTCAACAGTTGGCGGATTGGGGGAGTTTTAGTGCTTGTTTTCATCTGGAATGTTTAGCTTATTTTTTGGGGGTGACAGCTTTGTTTTCTATGTCCCTTTAGTTTTCACCGTTTTGTACAATTCCCGGTCTCGCTGTGTTCATTCGCCCAAGAGCTGCAAAGTCATTTTTTCAACACTGCCTGAGTATGGATAATAGCCTACAGTCTGCATGGCTGTCGACATCCCAGATATTGTGGTGTTTTCCTGAACAACTGTAGGTTACTCGTTTCAGGATGTCCGAGTAGAGCGAGTGACCAAAGTTCCTGTTTTTACGCACAGCGAATTGATATTTGAAAAGCTAATATCAGCGTGCTTCATGAAGTTTTGCTTGACAGCAGTTGCTACTACATAGCCTATGTTGTCGTATTAGAAGCAGCATTCGATTGACGTGTGTCTACTATTACGTATAAGGCCTATATAAACCGTGCGCTAAGGAGAAGCGCTCATTCACGTCTCCGTCGCCGGAGGGAGCGCCACGCTTTCCGTCGTTAGTGTACATTTGTGGACATGTATGGATCATTGGCTGCCAGTGACTCTAGCACACCAGTAGAGAACTGCAGTTGGAGCAGTTGTTTTTACTTTCTCCGTGGCGAAGTTGAAGCAAAGCGGATCCATGAAACAACCCTCTTCACAACACATGACCTGAAGGCGCAATCCTAACTGGCCAGAGACCCAACTCGGAGCGTCTGCATCCCGACCGGTATGTGTACGTTGTTTTCATTGAGAGGCTACGTTTCTAAAACGAAGCTTATATTTCATGAATTGTAAATTAGGGTTGTTCTCTCCAATGAAACATCCCCTGTGTTTTCGCTCCGCTTAAAAAAAGGATTTTTTATTTTATTTTTTATATCCCATCAAATACTTAGTGGTTTTATATTCTCATGCATGGCCAGACACTGATTTCTCTCCTTAGCTTTGAGTATCATCTTTGTTTGAAAAGCTGAGCTTTTTTTTTTTTTTTTACTCCAGTGACGTTTTCTAATTTACTTGTGGTAGTTTCAAATGGTGTACACCAAGTGGTTTTTGCCATGCTATGTCACCATTACAATTTCTTTAGCTTCTAAACAAATCTGTGAGCGTTTTAATCAGAGATAAAGCTGCCCTATGTGTGTTGAACTGTGAGTAAAGTATATGCACTTGCCTAACCAAACTCTTCTGTCAGTACCCTTCGTTTTTAGGATAAAGAAGGAACAGTTATTGGAAATGTTACCAAGTTTTAAATGCCATTTGTTGTATTCTTCACTTTCAAAGTTGAACTCCACGCGGAAAATGCGCCCTTGTTTTCATGAACACATACTGTAGCGTACCTCACCTTTCACAACACACGCGTCTCCAACCCGGGTTGGGGAGCTTTAAGTAGGTTACTTTGGCCGGTTGCTTTCGCTTACGGCCATACCACGCTGAACACGCCCGATCTCGTCCGATCTCGGAAGCTAAGCAGCGTCGGGCCTGGTTAGTACTTGGATGGGAGACCGCCTGGGAATACCAGGTGCCGTAAGTTTTTCTCTCCATCAGCCAGTGCAACTTTTTTTTTTTCAGGCTGTCTGTCTGTGCGTGCCTGCTCCCTAGTACGTAGATGTTCCAACCCCTTTGAATATTTGCTTCCTCCGTTTGAAAGCAAAATAAATAAATAAATAAATAAATAAATAACTAAATGCATAGGTAGGAAATATAGGCTAAGCCAGCAACAGGTCGAACAAAATTGCACGAGTTGACTGTCAACAGTTGGCGGATTGGGGGAGTTTTAGTGCTTGTTTTCATCTGGAATGTTTAGCTTATTTTTTGGGGGTGACAGCTTTGTTTTCTATGTCCCTTTAGTTTTCACCGTTTTGTACAATTCCCGGTCTCGCTGTGTTCATTCGCCCAAGAGCTGCAAAGTCATTTTTTCAACACTGCCTGAGTATGGATAATAGCCTACAGTCTGCATGGCTGTCGACATCCCAGATATTGTGGTGTTTTCCTGAACAACTGTAGGTTACTCGTTTCAGGATGTCCGAGTAGAGCGAGTGACCAAAGTTCCTGTTTTTACGCACAGCGAATTGATATTTGAAAAGCTAATATCAGCGTGCTTCATGAAGTTTTGCTTGACAGCAGTTGCTACTACATAGCCTATGTTGTCGTATTAGAAGCAGCATTCGATTGACGTGTGTCTACTATTACGTATAAGGCCTATATAAACCGTGCGCTAAGGAGAAGCGCTCATTCACGTCTCCGTCGCCGGAGGGAGCGCCACGCTTTCCGTCGTTAGTGTACATTTGTGGACATGTATGGATCATTGGCTGCCAGTGACTCTAGCACACCAGTAGAGAACTGCAGTTGGAGCAGTTGTTTTTACTTTCTCCGTGGCGAAGTTGAAGCAAAGCGGATCCATGAAACAACCCTCTTCACAACACATGACCTGAAGGCGCAATCCTAACTGGCCAGAGACCCAACTCGGAGCGTCTGCATCCCGACCGGTATGTGTACGTTGTTTTCATTGAGAGGCTACGTTTCTAAAACGAAGCTTATATTTCATGAATTGTAAATTAGGGTTGTTCTCTCCAATGAAACATCCCCTGTGTTTTCGCTCCGCTTAAAAAAAGGATTTTTTATTTTATTTTTTATATCCCATCAAATACTTAGTGGTTTTATATTCTCATGCATGGCCAGACACTGATTTCTCTCCTTAGCTTTGAGTATCATCTTTGTTTGAAAAGCTGAGCTTTTTTTTTTTTTTTTACTCCAGTGACGTTTTCTAATTTACTTGTGGTAGTTTCAAATGGTGTACACCAAGTGGTTTTTGCCATGCTATGTCACCATTACAATTTCTTTAGCTTCTAAACAAATCTGTGAGCGTTTTAATCAGAGATAAAGCTGCCCTATGTGTGTTGAACTGTGAGTAAAGTATATGCACTTGCCTAACCAAACTCTTCTGTCAGTACCCTTCGTTTTTAGGATAAAGAAGGAACAGTTATTGGAAATGTTACCAAGTTTTAAATGCCATTTGTTGTATTCTTCACTTTCAAAGTTGAACTCCACGCGGAAAATGCGCCCTTGTTTTCATGAACACATACTGTAGCGTACCTCACCTTTCACAACACACGCGTCTCCAACCCGGGTTGGGGAGCTTTAAGTAGGTTACTTTGGCCGGTTGCTTTCGCTTACGGCCATACCACGCTGAACACGCCCGATCTCGTCCGATCTCGGAAGCTAAGCAGCGTCGGGCCTGGTTAGTACTTGGATGGGAGACCGCCTGGGAATACCAGGTGCCGTAAGTTTTTCTCTCCATCAGCCAGTGCAACTTTTTTTTTTTCAGGCTGTCTGTCTGTGCGTGCCTGCTCCCTAGTACGTAGATGTTCCAACCCCTTTGAATATTTGCTTCCTCCGTTTGAAAGCAAAATAAATAAATAAATAAATAAATAAATAACTAAATGCATAGGTAGGAAATATAGGCTAAGCCAGCAACAGGTCGAACAAAATTGCACGAGTTGACTGTCAACAGTTGGCGGATTGGGGGAGTTTTAGTGCTTGTTTTCATCTGGAATGTTTAGCTTATTTTTTGGGGGTGACAGCTTTGTTTTCTATGTCCCTTTAGTTTTCACCGTTTTGTACAATTCCCGGTCTCGCTGTGTTCATTCGCCCAAGAGCTGCAAAGTCATTTTTTCAACACTGCCTGAGTATGGATAATAGCCTACAGTCTGCATGGCTGTCGACATCCCAGATATTGTGGTGTTTTCCTGAACAACTGTAGGTTACTCGTTTCAGGATGTCCGAGTAGAGCGAGTGACCAAAGTTCCTGTTTTTACGCACAGCGAATTGATATTTGAAAAGCTAATATCAGCGTGCTTCATGAAGTTTTGCTTGACAGCAGTTGCTACTACATAGCCTATGTTGTCGTATTAGAAGCAGCATTCGATTGACGTGTGTCTACTATTACGTATAAGGCCTATATAAACCGTGCGCTAAGGAGAAGCGCTCATTCACGTCTCCGTCGCCGGAGGGAGCGCCACGCTTTCCGTCGTTAGTGTACATTTGTGGACATGTATGGATCATTGGCTGCCAGTGACTCTAGCACACCAGTAGAGAACTGCAGTTGGAGCAGTTGTTTTTACTTTCTCCGTGGCGAAGTTGAAGCAAAGCGGATCCATGAAACAACCCTCTTCACAACACATGACCTGAAGGCGCAATCCTAACTGGCCAGAGACCCAACTCGGAGCGTCTGCATCCCGACCGGTATGTGTACGTTGTTTTCATTGAGAGGCTACGTTTCTAAAACGAAGCTTATATTTCATGAATTGTAAATTAGGGTTGTTCTCTCCAATGAAACATCCCCTGTGTTTTCGCTCCGCTTAAAAAAAGGATTTTTTATTTTATTTTTTATATCCCATCAAATACTTAGTGGTTTTATATTCTCATGCATGGCCAGACACTGATTTCTCTCCTTAGCTTTGAGTATCATCTTTGTTTGAAAAGCTGAGCTTTTTTTTTTTTTTTTACTCCAGTGACGTTTTCTAATTTACTTGTGGTAGTTTCAAATGGTGTACACCAAGTGGTTTTTGCCATGCTATGTCACCATTACAATTTCTTTAGCTTCTAAACAAATCTGTGAGCGTTTTAATCAGAGATAAAGCTGCCCTATGTGTGTTGAACTGTGAGTAAAGTATATGCACTTGCCTAACCAAACTCTTCTGTCAGTACCCTTCGTTTTTAGGATAAAGAAGGAACAGTTATTGGAAATGTTACCAAGTTTTAAATGCCATTTGTTGTATTCTTCACTTTCAAAGTTGAACTCCACGCGGAAAATGCGCCCTTGTTTTCATGAACACATACTGTAGCGTACCTCACCTTTCACAACACACGCGTCTCCAACCCGGGTTGGGGAGCTTTAAGTAGGTTACTTTGGCCGGTTGCTTTCGCTTACGGCCATACCACGCTGAACACGCCCGATCTCGTCCGATCTCGGAAGCTAAGCAGCGTCGGGCCTGGTTAGTACTTGGATGGGAGACCGCCTGGGAATACCAGGTGCCGTAAGTTTTTCTCTCCATCAGCCAGTGCAACTTTTTTTTTTTCAGGCTGTCTGTCTGTGCGTGCCTGCTCCCTAGTACGTAGATGTTCCAACCCCTTTGAATATTTGCTTCCTCCGTTTGAAAGCAAAATAAATAAATAAATAAATAAATAAATAACTTAATGCATAGGTAGGAAATATAGGCTAAGCCAGCAACAGGTCGAACAAAATTGCACGAGTTGACTGTCAACAGTTGGCGGATTGGGGGAGTTTTAGTGCTTGTTTTCATCTGGAATGTTTAGCTTATTTTTTGGGGGTGACAGCTTTGTTTTCTATGTCCCTTTAGTTTTCACCGTTTTGTACAATTCCCGGTCTCGCTGTGTTCATTCGCCCAAGAGCTGCAAAGTCATTTTTTCAACACTGCCTGAGTATGGATAATAGCCTACAGTCTGCATGGCTGTCGACATCCCAGATATTGTGGTGTTTTCCTGAACAACTGTAGGTTACTCGTTTCAGGATGTCCGAGTAGAGCGAGTGACCAAAGTTCCTGTTTTTACGCACAGCGAATTGATATTTGAAAAGCTAATATCAGCGTGCTTCATGAAGTTTTGCTTGACAGCAGTTGCTACTACATAGCCTATGTTGTCGTATTAGATGCAGCATTCGATTGACGTGTGTCTACTATTACGTATAAGGCCTATATAAACCGTGCGCTAAGGAGAAGCGCTCATTCACGTCTCCGTCGCCGGAGGGAGCGCCACGCTTTCCGTCGTTAGTGTACATTTGTGGACATGTATGGATCATTGGCTGCCAGTGACTCTAGCACACCAGTAGAGAACTGCAGTTGGAGCAGTTGTTTTTACTTTCTCCGTGGCGAAGTTGAAGCAAAGCGGATCCATGAAACAACCCTCTTCACAACACATGACCTGAAGGCGCAATCCTAACTGGCCAGAGACCCAACTCGGAGCGTCTGCATCCCGACCGGTATGTGTACGTTGTTTTCATTGAGAGGCTACGTTTCTAAAACGAAGCTTATATTTCATGAATTGTAAATTAGGGTTGTTCTCTCCAATGAAACATCCCCTGTGTTTTCGCTCCGCTTAAAAAAAGGATTTTTTATTTTATTTTTTATATCCCATCAAATACTTAGTGGTTTTATATTCTCATGCATGGCCAGACACTGATTTCTCTCCTTAGCTTTGAGTATCATCTTTGTTTGAAAAGCTGAGCTTTTTTTTTTTTTTTTACTCCAGTGACGTTTTCTAATTTACTTGTGGTAGTTTCAAATGGTGTACACCAAGTGGTTTTTGCCATGCTATGTCACCATTACAATTTCTTTAGCTTCTAAACAAATCTGTGAGCGTTTTAATCAGAGATAAAGCTGCCCTATGTGTGTTGAACTGTGAGTAAAGTATATGCACTTGCCTAACCAAACTCTTCTGTCAGTACCCTTCGTTTTTAGGATAAAGAAGGAACAGTTATTGGAAATGTTACCAAGTTTTAAATGCCATTTGTTGTATTCTTCACTTTCAAAGTTGAACTCCACGCGGAAAATGCGCCCTTGTTTTCATGAACACATACTGTAGCGTACCTCACCTTTCACAACACACGCGTCTCCAACCCGGGTTGGGGAGCTTTAAGTAGGTTACTTTGGCCGGTTGCTTTCGCTTACGGCCATACCACGCTGAACACGCCCGATCTCGTCCGATCTCGGAAGCTAAGCAGCGTCGGGCCTGGTTAGTACTTGGATGGGAGACCGCCTGGGAATACCAG
This sequence comes from Sardina pilchardus, assembly GCF_963854185.1. Taxonomy (NCBI): domain Eukaryota; kingdom Metazoa; phylum Chordata; class Actinopteri; order Clupeiformes; family Clupeidae; genus Sardina; species Sardina pilchardus. The sequence continues at coordinate 554,170 of NC_085010.1, read as the reverse complement.
GTGCCGTAAGTTTTTCTCTCCATCAGCCAGTGCAACTTTTTTTTTTTCAGGCTGTCTGTCTGTGCGTGCCTGCTCCCTAGTACGTAGATGTTCCAACCCCTTTGAATATTTGCTTCCTCCGTTTGAAAGCAAAATAAATAAATAAATAAATAAATAAATAACTAAATGCATAGGTAGGAAATATAGGCTAAGCCAGCAACAGGTCGAACAAAATTGCACGAGTTGACTGTCAACAGTTGGCGGATTGGGGGAGTTTTAGTGCTTGTTTTCATCTGGAATGTTTAGCTTATTTTTTGGGGGTGACAGCTTTGTTTTCTATGTCCCTTTAGTTTTCACCGTTTTGTACAATTCCCGGTCTCGCTGTGTTCATTCGCCCAAGAGCTGCAAAGTCATTTTTTCAACACTGCCTGAGTATGGATAATAGCCTACAGTCTGCATGGCTGTCGACATCCCAGATATTGTGGTGTTTTCCTGAACAACTGTAGGTTACTCGTTTCAGGATGTCCGAGTAGAGCGAGTGACCAAAGTTCCTGTTTTTACGCACAGCGAATTGATATTTGAAAAGCTAATATCAGCGTGCTTCATGAAGTTTTGCTTGACAGCAGTTGCTACTACATAGCCTATGTTGTCGTATTAGATGCAGCATTCGATTGACGTGTGTCTACTATTACGTATAAGGCCTATATAAACCGTGCGCTAAGGAGAAGCGCTCATTCACGTCTCCGTCGCCGGAGGGAGCGCCACGCTTTCCGTCGTTAGTGTACATTTGTGGACATGTATGGATCATTGGCTGCCAGTGACTCTAGCACACCAGTAGAGAACTGCAGTTGGAGCAGTTGTTTTTACTTTCTCCGTGGCGAAGTTGAAGCAAAGCGGATCCATGAAACAACCCTCTTCACAACACATGACCTGAAGGCGCAATCCTAACTGGCCAGAGACCCAACTCGGAGCGTCTGCATCCCGACCGGTATGTGTACGTTGTTTTCATTGAGAGGCTACGTTTCTAAAACGAAGCTTATATTTCATGAATTGTAAATTAGGGTTGTTCTCTCCAATGAAACATCCCCTGTGTTTTCGCTCCGCTTAAAAAAAGGATTTTTTATTTGATTTTTTATATCCCATCAAATACTTAGTGGTTTTATATTCTCATGCATGGCCAGACACTGATTTCTCTCCTTAGCTTTGAGTATCATCTTTGTTTGAAAAGCTGAGCTTTTTTTTTTTTTTTTTACTCCAGTGACGTTTTCTAATTTACTTGTGGTAGTTTCAAATGGTGTACACCAAGTGGTTTTTGCCATGCTATGTCACCATTACAATTTCTTTAGCTTCTAAACAAATCTGTGAGCGTTTTAATCAGAGATAAAGCTGCCCTATGTGTGTTGAACTGTGAGTAAAGTATATGCACTTGCCTAACCAAACTCTTCTGTCAGTACCCTTCGTTTTTAGGATAAAGAAGGAACAGTTATTGGAAATGTTACCAAGTTTTAAATGCCATTTGTTGTATTCTTCACTTTCAAAGTTGAACTCCACGCGGAAAATGCGCCCTTGTTTTCATGAACACATACTGTAGCGTACCTCACCTTTCACAACACACGCGTCTCCAACCCGGGTTGGGGAGCTTTAAGTAGGTTACTTTGGCCGGTTGCTTTCGCTTACGGCCATACCACGCTGAACACGCCCGATCTCGTCCGATCTCGGAAGCTAAGCAGCGTCGGGCCTGGTTAGTACTTGGATGGGAGACCGCCTGGGAATACCAGGTGCCGTAAGTTTTTCTCTCCATCAGCCAGTGCAACTTTTTTTTTTTCAGGCTGTCTGTCTGTGCGTGCCTGCTCCCTAGTACGTAGATGTTCCAACCCCTTTGAATATTTGCTTCCTCCGTTTGAAAGCAAAATAAATAAATAAATAAATAAATAAATAACTAAATGCATAGGTAGGAAATATAGGCTAAGCCAGCAACAGGTCGAACAAAATTGCACGAGTTGACTGTCAACAGTTGGCGGATTGGGGGAGTTTTAGTGCTTGTTTTCATCTGGAATGTTTAGCTTATTTTTTGGGGGTGACAGCTTTGTTTTCTATGTCCCTTTAGTTTTCACCGTTTTGTACAATTCCCGGTCTCGCTGTGTTCATTCGCCCAAGAGCTGCAAAGTCATTTTTTCAACACTGCCTGAGTATGGATAATAGCCTACAGTCTGCATGGCTGTCGACATCCCAGATATTGTGGTGTTTTCCTGAACAACTGTAGGTTACTCGTTTCAGGATGTCCGAGTAGAGCGAGTGACCAAAGTTCCTGTTTTTACGCACAGCGAATTGATATTTGAAAAGCTAATATCAGCGTGCTTCATGAAGTTTTGCTTGACAGCAGTTGCTACTACATAGCCTATGTTGTCGTATTAGATGCAGCATTCGATTGACGTGTGTCTACTATTACGTATAAGGCCTATATAAACCGTGCGCTAAGGAGAAGCGCTCATTCACGTCTCCGTCGCCGGAGGGAGCGCCACGCTTTCCGTCGTTAGTGTACATTTGTGGACATGTATGGATCATTGGCTGCCAGTGACTCTAGCACACCAGTAGAGAACTGCAGTTGGAGCAGTTGTTTTTACTTTCTCCGTGGCGAAGTTGAAGCAAAGCGGATCCATGAAACAACCCTCTTCACAACACATGACCTGAAGGCGCAATCCTAACTGGCCAGAGACCCAACTCGGAGCGTCTGCATCCCGACCGGTATGTGTACGTTGTTTTCATTGAGAGGCTACGTTTCTAAAACGAAGCTTATATTTCATGAATTGTAAATTAGGGTTGTTCTCTCCAATGAAACATCCCCTGTGTTTTCGCTCCGCTTAAAAAAAGGATTTTTTATTTTATTTTTTATATCCCATCAAATACTTAGTGGTTTTATATTCTCATGCATGGCCAGACACTGATTTCTCTCCTTAGCTTTGAGTATCATCTTTGTTTGAAAAGCTGAGCTTTTTTTTTTTTTTTTTACTCCAGTGACGTTTTCTAATTTACTTGTGGTAGTTTCAAATGGTGTACACCAAGTGGTTTTTGCCATGCTATGTCACCATTACAATTTCTTTAGCTTCTAAACAAATCTGTGAGCGTTTTAATCAGAGATAAAGCTGCCCTATGTGTGTTGAACTGTGAGTAAAGTATATGCACTTGCCTAACCAAACTCTTCTGTCAGTACCCTTCGTTTTTAGGATAAAGAAGGAACAGTTATTGGAAATGTTACCAAGTTTTAAATGCCATTTGTTGTATTCTTCACTTTCAAAGTTGAACTCCACGCGGAAAATGCGCCCTTGTTTTCATGAACACATACTGTAGCGTACCTCACCTTTCACAACACACGCGTCTCCAACCCGGGTTGGGGAGCTTTAAGTAGGTTACTTTGGCCGGTTGCTTTCGCTTACGGCCATACCACGCTGAACACGCCCGATCTCGTCCGATCTCGGAAGCTAAGCAGCGTCGGGCCTGGTTAGTACTTGGATGGGAGACCGCCTGGGAATACCAGGTGCCGTAAGTTTTTCTCTCCATCAGCCAGTGCAACTTTTTTTTTTTCAGGCTGTCTGTCTGTGCGTGCCTGCTCCCTAGTACGTAGATGTTCCAACCCCTTTGAATATTTGCTTCCTCCGTTTGAAAGCAAAATAAATAAATAAATAAATAAATAAATAACTTAATGCATAGGTAGGAAATATAGGCTAAGCCAGCAACAGGTCGAACAAAATTGCACGAGTTGACTGTCAACAGTTGGCGGATTGGGGGAGTTTTAGTGCTTGTTTTCATCTGGAATGTTTAGCTTATTTTTTGGGGGTGACAGCTTTGTTTTCTATGTCCCTTTAGTTTTCACCGTTTTGTACAATTCCCGGTCTCGCTGTGTTCATTCGCCCAAGAGCTGCAAAGTCATTTTTTCAACACTGCCTGAGTATGGATAATAGCCTACAGTCTGCATGGCTGTCGACATCCCAGATATTGTGGTGTTTTCCTGAACAACTGTAGGTTACTCGTTTCAGGATGTCCGAGTAGAGCGAGTGACCAAAGTTCCTGTTTTTACGCACAGCGAATTGATATTTGAAAAGCTAATATCAGCGTGCTTCATGAAGTTTTGCTTGACAGCAGTTGCTACTACATAGCCTATGTTGTCGTATTAGATGCAGCATTCGATTGACGTGTGTCTACTATTACGTATAAGGCCTATATAAACCGTGCGCTAAGGAGAAGCGCTCATTCACGTCTCCGTCGCCGGAGGGAGCGCCACGCTTTCCGTCGTTAGTGTACATTTGTGGACATGTATGGATCATTGGCTGCCAGTGACTCTAGCACACCAGTAGAGAACTGCAGTTGGAGCAGTTGTTTTTACTTTCTCCGTGGCGAAGTTGAAGCAAAGCGGATCCATGAAACAACCCTCTTCACAACACATGACCTGAAGGCGCAATCCTAACTGGCCAGAGACCCAACTCGGAGCGTCTGCATCCCGACCGGTATGTGTACGTTGTTTTCATTGAGAGGCTACGTTTCTAAAACGAAGCTTATATTTCATGAATTGTAAATTAGGGTTGTTCTCTCCAATGAAACATCCCCTGTGTTTTCGCTCCGCTTAAAAAAAGGATTTTTTATTTTATTTTTTATATCCCATCAAATACTTAGTGGTTTTATATTCTCATGCATGGCCAGACACTGATTTCTCTCCTTAGCTTTGAGTATCATCTTTGTTTGAAAAGCTGAGCTTTTTTTTTTTTTTTTACTCCAGTGACGTTTTCTAATTTACTTGTGGTAGTTTCAAATGGTGTACACCAAGTGGTTTTTGCCATGCTATGTCACCATTACAATTTCTTTAGCTTCTAAACAAATCTGTGAGCGTTTTAATCAGAGATAAAGCTGCCCTATGTGTGTTGAACTGTGAGTAAAGTATATGCACTTGCCTAACCAAACTCTTCTGTCAGTACCCTTCGTTTTTAGGATAAAGAAGGAACAGTTATTGGAAATGTTACCAAGTTTTAAATGCCATTTGTTGTATTCTTCACTTTCAAAGTTGAACTCCACGCGGAAAATGCGCCCTTGTTTTCATGAACACATACTGTAGCGTACCTCACCTTTCACAACACACGCGTCTCCAACCCGGGTTGGGGAGCTTTAAGTAGGTTACTTTGGCCGGTTGCTTTCGCTTACGGCCATACCACGCTGAACACGACCGATCTCGTCCGATCTCGGAAGCTAAGCAGCGTCGGGCCTGGTTAGTACTTGGATGGGAGACCGCCTGGGAATACCAGGTGCCGTAAGTTTTTCTCTCCATCAGCCAGTGCAACTTTTTTTTTTTCAGGCTGTCTGTCTGTGCGTGCCTGCTCCCTAGTACGTAGATGTTCCAACCCCTTTGAATATTTGCTTCCTCCGTTTGAAAGAAAAATAAATAAATAAATAAATAAATAAATAACTAAATGCATAGGTAGGAAATATAGGCTAAGCCAGCAACAGGTCGAACAAAATTGCACGAGTTGACTGTCAACAGTTGGCGGATTGGGGGAGTTTTAGTGCTTGTTTTCATCTGGAATGTTTAGCTTATTTTTTGGGGGTGACAGCTTTGTTTTCTATGTCCCTTTAGTTTTCACCGTTTTGTACAATTCCCGGTCTCGCTGTGTTCATTCGCCCAAGAGCTGCAAAGTCATTTTTTCAACACTGCCTGAGTATGGATAATAGCCTACAGTCTGCATGGCTGTCGACATCCCAGATATTGTGGTGTTTTCCTGAACAACTGTAGGTTACTCGTTTCAGGATGTCCGAGTAGAGCGAGTGACCAAAGTTCCTGTTTTTACGCACAGCGAATTGATATTTGAAAAGCTAATATCAGCGTGCTTCATGAAGTTTTGCTTGACAGCAGTTGCTACTACATAGCCTATGTTGTCGTATTAGATGCAGCATTCGATTGACGTGTGTCTACTATTACGTATAAGGCCTATATAAACCGTGCGCTAAGGAGAAGCGCTCATTCACGTCTCCGTCGCCGGAGGGAGCGCCACGCTTTCCGTCGTTAGTGTACATTTGTGGACATGTATGGATCATTGGCTGCCAGTGACTCTAGCACACCAGTAGAGAACTGCAGTTGGAGCAGTTGTTTTTACTTTCTCCGTGGCGAAGTTGAAGCAAAGCGGATCCATGAAACAACCCTCTTCACAACACATGACCTGAAGGCGCAATCCTAACTGGCCAGAGACCCAACTCGGAGCGTCTGCATCCCGACCGGTATGTGTACGTTGTTTTCATTGAGAGGCTACGTTTCTAAAACGAAGCTTATATTTCATGAATTGTAAATTAGGGTTGTTCTCTCCAATGAAACATCCCCTGTGTTTTCGCTCCGCTTAAAAAAAGGATTTTTTATTTTATTTTTTATATCCCATCAAATACTTAGTGGTTTTATATTCTCATGCATGGCCAGACACTGATTTCTCTCCTTAGCTTTGAGTATCATCTTTGTTTGAAAAGCTGAGCTTTTTTTTTTTTTTTTTACTCCAGTGACGTTTTCTAATTTACTTGTGGTAGTTTCAAATGGTGTACACCAAGTGGTTTTTGCCATGCTATGTCACCATTACAATTTCTTTAGCTTCTAAACAAATCTGTGAGCGTTTTAATCAGAGATAAAGCTGCCCTATGTGTGTTGAACTGTGAGTAAAGTATATGCACTTGCCTAACCAAACTCTTCTGTCAGTACCCTTCGTTTTTAGGATAAAGAAGGAACAGTTATTGGAAATGTTACCAAGTTTTAAATGCCATTTGTTGTATTCTTCACTTTCAAAGTTGAACTCCACGCGGAAAATGCGCCCTTGTTTTCATGAACACATACTGTAGCGTACCTCACCTTTCACAACACACGCGTCTCCAACCCGGGTTGGGGAGCTTTAAGTAGGTTACTTTGGCCGGTTGCTTTCGCTTACGGCCATACCACGCTGAACACGCCCGATCTCGTCCGATCTCGGAAGCTAAGCAGCGTCGGGCCTGGTTAGTACTTGGATGGGAGACCGCCTGGGAATACCAGGTGCCGTAAGTTTTTCTCTCCATCAGCCAGTGCAACTTTTTTTTTTTCAGGCTGTCTGTCTGTGCGTGCCTGCTCCCTAGTACGTAGATGTTCCAACCCCTTTGAATATTTGCTTCCTCCGTTTGAAAGCAAAATAAATAAATAAATAAATAAATAAATAACTTAATGCATAGGTAGGAAATATAGGCTAAGCCAGCAACAGGTCGAACAAAATTGCACGAGTTGACTGTCAACAGTTGGCGGATTGGGGGAGTTTTAGTGCTTGTTTTCATCTGGAATGTTTAGCTTATTTTTTGGGGGTGACAGCTTTGTTTTCTATGTCCCTTTAGTTTTCACCGTTTTGTACAATTCCCGGTCTCGCTGTGTTCATTCGCCCAAGAGCTGCAAAGTCATTTTTTCAACACTGCCTGAGTATGGATAATAGCCTACAGTCTGCATGGCTGTCGACATCCCAGATATTGTGGTGTTTTCCTGAACAACTGTAGGTTACTCGTTTCAGGATGTCCGAGTAGAGCGAGTGACCAAAGTTCCTGTTTTTACGCACAGCGAATTGATATTTGAAAAGCTAATATCAGCGTGCTTCATGAAGTTTTGCTTGACAGCAGTTGCTACTACATAGCCTATGTTGTCGTATTAGATGCAGCATTCGATTGACGTGTGTCTACTATTACGTATAAGGCCTATATAAACCGTGCGCTAAGGAGAAGCGCTCATTCACGTCTCCGTCGCCGGAGGGAGCGCCACGCTTTCCGTCGTTAGTGTACATTTGTGGACATGTATGGATCATTGGCTGCCAGTGACTCTAGCACACCAGTAGAGAACTGCAGTTGGAGCAGTTGTTTTTACTTTCTCCGTGGCGAAGTTGAAGCAAAGCGGATCCATGAAACAACCCTCTTCACAACACATGACCTGAAGGCGCAATCCTAACTGGCCAGAGACCCAACTCGGAGCGTCTGCATCCCGACCGGTATGTGTACGTTGTTTTCATTGAGAGGCTACGTTTCTAAAACGAAGCTTATATTTCATGAATTGTAAATTAGGGTTGTTCTCTCCAATGAAACATCCCCTGTGTTTTCGCTCCGCTTAAAAAAAGGATTTTTTATTTTATTTTTTATATCCCATCAAATACTTAGTGGTTTTATATTCTCATGCATGGCCAGACACTGATTTCTCTCCTTAGCTTTGAGTATCATCTTTGTTTGAAAAGCTGAGCTTTTTTTTTTTTTTTTTACTCCAGTGACGTTTTCTAATTTACTTGTGGTAGTTTCAAATGGTGTACACCAAGTGGTTTTTGCCATGCTATGTCACCATTACAATTTCTTTAGCTTCTAAACAAATCTGTGAGCGTTTTAATCAGAGATAAAGCTGCCCTATGTGTGTTGAACTGTGAGTAAAGTATATGCACTTGCCTAACCAAACTCTTCTGTCAGTACCCTTCGTTTTTAGGATAAAGAAGGAACAGTTATTGGAAATGTTACCAAGTTTTAAATGCCATTTGTTGTATTCTTCACTTTCAAAGTTGAACTCCACGCGGAAAATGCGCCCTTGTTTTCATGAACACATACTGTAGCGTACCTCACCTTTCACAACACACGCGTCTCCAACCCGGGTTGGGGAGCTTTAAGTAGGTTACTTTGGCCGGTTGCTTTCGCTTACGGCCATACCACGCTGAACACGCCCGATCTCGTCCGATCTCGGAAGCTAAGCAGCGTCGGGCCTGGTTAGTACTTGGATGGGAGACCGCCTGGGAATACCAGGTGCCGTAAGTTTTTCTCTCCATCAGCCAGTGCAACTTTTTTTTTTTCAGGCTGTCTGTCTGTGCGTGCCTGCTCCCTAGTACGTAGATGTTCCAACCCCTTTGAATATTTGCTTCCTCCGTTTGAAAGCAAAATAAATAAATAAATAAATAAATAAATAACTTAATGCATAGGTAGGAAATATAGGCTAAGCCAGCAACAGGTCGAACAAAATTGCACGAGTTGACTGTCAACAGTTGGCGGATTGGGGGAGTTTTAGTGCTTGTTTTCATCTGGAATGTTTAGCTTATTTTTTGGGGGTGACAGCTTTGTTTTCTATGTCCCTTTAGTTTTCACCGTTTTGTACAATTCCCGGTCTCGCTGTGTTCATTCGCCCAAGAGCTGCAAAGTCATTTTTTCAACACTGCCTGAGTATGGATAATAGCCTACAGTCTGCATGGCTGTCGACATCCCAGATATTGTGGTGTTTTCCTGAACAACTGTAGGTTACTCGTTTCAGGATGTCCGAGTAGAGCGAGTGACCAAAGTTCCTGTTTTTACGCACAGCGAATTGATATTTGAAAAGCTAATATCAGCGTGCTTCATGAAGTTTTGCTTGACAGCAGTTGCTACTACATAGCCTATGTTGTCGTATTAGATGCAGCATTCGATTGACGTGTGTCTACTATTACGTATAAGGCCTATATAAACCGTGCGCTAAGGAGAAGCGCTCATTCACGTCTCCGTCGCCGGAGGGAGCGCCACGCTTTCCGTCGTTAGTGTACATTTGTGGACATGTATGGATCATTGGCTGCCAGTGACTCTAGCACACCAGTAGAGAACTGCAGTTGGAGCAGTTGTTTTTACTTTCTCCGTGGCGAAGTTGAAGCAAAGCGGATCCATGAAACAACCCTCTTCACAACACATGACCTGAAGGCGCAATCCTAACTGGCCAGAGACCCAACTCGGAGCGTCTGCATCCCGACCGGTATGTGTACGTTGTTTTCATTGAGAGGCTACGTTTCTAAAACGAAGCTTATATTTCATGAATTGTAAATTAGGGTTGTTCTCTCCAATGAAACATCCCCTGTGTTTTCGCTCCGCTTAAAAAAAGGATTTTTTATTTTATTTTTTATATCCCATCAAATACTTAGTGGTTTTATATTCTCATGCATGGCCAGACACTGATTTCTCTCCTTAGCTTTGAGTATCATCTTTGTTTGAAAAGCTGAGCTTTTTTTTTTTTTTTTACTCCAGTGACGTTTTCTAATTTACTTGTGGTAGTTTCAAATGGTGTACACCAAGTGGTTTTTGCCATGCTATGTCACCATTACAATTTCTTTAGCTTCTAAACAAATCTGTGAGCGTTTTAATCAGAGATAAAGCTGCCCTATGTGTGTTGAACTGTGAGTAAAGTATATGCACTTGCCTAACCAAACTCTTCTGTCAGTACCCTTCGTTTTTAGGATAAAGAAGGAACAGTTATTGGAAATGTTACCAAGTTTTAAATGCCATTTGTTGTATTCTTCACTTTCAAAGTTGAACTCCACGCGGAAAATGCGCCCTTGTTTTCATGAACACATACTGTAGCGTACCTCACCTTTCACAACACACGCGTCTCCAACCCGGGTTGGGGAGCTTTAAGTAGGTTACTTTGGCCGGTTGCTTTCGCTTACGGCCATACCACGCTGAACACGACCGATCTCGTCCGATCTCGGAAGCTAAGCAGCGTCGGGCCTGGTTAGTACTTGGATGGGAGACCGCCTGGGAATACCAGGTGCCGTAAGTTTTTCTCTCCATCAGCCAGTGCAACTTTTTTTTTTTCAGGCTGTCTGTCTGTGCGTGCCTGCTCCCTAGTACGTAGATGTTCCAACCCCTTTGAATATTTGCTTCCTCCGTTTGAAAGAAAAATAAATAAATAAATAAATAAATAAATAACTAAATGCATAGGTAGGAAATATAGGCTAAGCCAGCAACAGGTCGAACAAAATTGCACGAGTTGACTGTCAACAGTTGGCGGATTGGGGGAGTTTTAGTGCTTGTTTTCATCTGGAATGTTTAGCTTATTTTTTGGGGGTGACAGCTTTGTTTTCTATGTCCCTTTAGTTTTCACCGTTTTGTACAATTCCCGGTCTCGCTGTGTTCATTCGCCCAAGAGCTGCAAAGTCATTTTTTCAACACTGCCTGAGTATGGATAATAGCCTACAGTCTGCATGGCTGTCGACATCCCAGATATTGTGGTGTTTTCCTGAACAACTGTAGGTTACTCGTTTCAGGATGTCCGAGTAGAGCGAGTGACCAAAGTTCCTGTTTTTACGCACAGCGAATTGATATTTGAAAAGCTAATATCAGCGTGCTTCATGAAGTTTTGCTTGACAGCAGTTGCTACTACATAGCCTATGTTGTCGTATTAGATGCAGCATTCGATTGACGTGTGTCTACTATTACGTATAAGGCCTATATAAACCGTGCGCTAAGGAGAAGCGCTCATTCACGTCTCCGTCGCCGGAGGGAGCGCCACGCTTTCCGTCGTTAGTGTACATTTGTGGACATGTATGGATCATTGGCTGCCAGTGACTCTAGCACACCAGTAGAGAACTGCAGTTGGAGCAGTTGTTTTTACTTTCTCCGTGGCGAAGTTGAAGCAAAGCGGATCCATGAAACAACCCTCTTCACAACACATGACCTGAAGGCGCAATCCTAACTGGCCAGAGACCCAACTCGGAGCGTCTGCATCCCGACCGGTATGTGTACGTTGTTTTCATTGAGAGGCTACGTTTCTAAAACGAAGCTTATATTTCATGAATTGTAAATTAGGGTTGTTCTCTCCAATGAAACATCCCCTGTGTTTTCGCTCCGCTTAAAAAAAGGATTTTTTATTTTATTTTTTATATCCCATCAAATACTTAGTGGTTTTATATTCTCATGCATGGCCAGACACTGATTTCTCTCCTTAGCTTTGAGTATCATCTTTGTTTGAAAAGCTGAGCTTTTTTTTTTTTTTTTACTCCAGTGACGTTTTCTAATTTACTTGTGGTAGTTTCAAATGGTGTACACCAAGTGGTTTTTGCCATGCTATGTCACCTTTACAATTTCTTTAGCTTCTAAACAAATCTGTGAGCGTTTTAATCAGAGATAAAGCTGCCCTATGTGTGTTGAACTGTGAGTAAAGTATATGCACTTGCCTAACCAAACTCTTCTGTCAGTACCCTTCGTTTTTAGGATAAAGAAGGAACAGTTATTGGAAATGTTACCAAGTTTTAAATGCCATTTGTTGTATTCTTCACTTTCAAAGTTGAACTCCACGCGGAAAATGCGCCCTTGTTTTCATGAACACATACTGTAGCGTACCTCACCTTTCACAACACACGCGTCTCCAACCCGGGTTGGGGAGCTTTAAGTAGGTTACTTTGGCCGGTTGCTTTCGCTTACGGCCATACCACGCTGAACACGCCCGATCTCGTCCGATCTCGGAAGCTAAGCAGCGTCGGGCCTGGTTAGTACTTGGATGGGAGACCGCCTGGGAATACCAGGTGCCGTAAGTTTTTCTCTCCATCAGCCAGTGCAACTTTTTTTTTTTCAGGCTGTCTGTCTGTGCGTGCCTGCTCCCTAGTACGTAGATGTTCCAACCCCTTTGAATATTTGCTTCCTCCGTTTGAAAGCAAAATAAATAAATAAATAAATAAATAAATAACTAAATGCATAGGTAGGAAATATAGGCTAAGCCAGCAACAGGTCGAACAAAATTGCACGAGTTGACTGTCAACAGTTGGCGGATTGGGGGAGTTTTAGTGCTTGTTTTCATCTGGAATGTTTAGCTTATTTTTTGGGGGTGACAGCTTTGTTTTCTATGTCCCTTTAGTTTTCACCGTTTTGTACAATTCCCGGTCTCGCTGTGTTCATTCGCCCAAGAGCTGCAAAGTCATTTTTTCAACACTGCCTGAGTATGGATAATAGCCTACAGTCTGCATGGCTGTCGACATCCCAGATATTGTGGTGTTTTCCTGAACAACTGTAGGTTACTCGTTTCAGGATGTCCGAGTAGAGCGAGTGACCAAAGTTCCTGTTTTTACGCACAGCGAATTGATATTTGAAAAGCTAATATCAGCGTGCTTCATGAAGTTTTGCTTGACAGCAGTTGCTACTACATAGCCTATGTTGTCGTATTAGATGCAGCATTCGATTGACGTGTGTCTACTATTACGTATAAGGCCTATATAAACCGTGCGCTAAGGAGAAGCGCTCATTCACGTCTCCGTCGCCGGAGGGAGCGCCACGCTTTCCGTCGTTAGTGTACATTTGTGGACATGTATGGATCATTGGCTGCCAGTGACTCTAGCACACCAGTAGAGAACTGCAGTTGGAGCAGTTGTTTTTACTTTCTCCGTGGCGAAGTTGAAGCAAAGCGGATCCATGAAACAACCCTCTTCACAACACATGACCTGAAGGCGCAATCCTAACTGGCCAGAGACCCAACTCGGAGCGTCTGCATCCCGACCGGTATGTGTACGTTGTTTTCATTGAGAGGCTACGTTTCTAAAACGAAGCTTATATTTCATGAATTGTAAATTAGGGTTGTTCTCTCCAATGAAACATCCCCTGTGTTTTCGCTCCGCTTAAAAAAAGGATTTTTTATTTTATTTTTTATATCCCATCAAATACTTAGTGGTTTTATATTCTCATGCATGGCCAGACACTGATTTCTCTCCTTAGCTTTGAGTATCATCTTTGTTTGAAAAGCTGAGCTTTTTTTTTTTTTTTTACTCCAGTGACGTTTTCTAATTTACTTGTGGTAGTTTCAAATGGTGTACACCAAGTGGTTTTTGCCATGCTATGTCACCATTACAATTTCTTTAGCTTCTAAACAAATCTGTGAGCGTTTTAATCAGAGATAAAGCTGCCCTATGTGTGTTGAACTGTGAGTAAAGTATATGCACTTGCCTAACCAAACTCTTCTGTCAGTACCCTTCGTTTTTAGGATAAAGAAGGAACAGTTATTGGAAATGTTACCAAGTTTTAAATGCCATTTGTTGTATTCTTCACTTTCAAAGTTGAACTCCACGCGGAAAATGCGCCCTTGTTTTCATGAACACATACTGTAGCGTACCTCACCTTTCACAACACACGCGTCTCCAACCCGGGTTGGGGAGCTTTAAGTAGGTTACTTTGGCCGGTTGCTTTCGCTTACGGCCATACCACGCTGAACACGCCCGATCTCGTCCGATCTCGGAAGCTAAGCAGCGTCGGGCCTGGTTAGTACTTGGATGGGAGACCGCCTGGGAATACCAGGTGCCGTAAGTTTTTCTCTCCATCAGCCAGTGCAACTTTTTTTTTTTCAGGCTGTCTGTCTGTGCGTGCCTGCTCCCTAGTACGTAGATGTTCCAACCCCTTTGAATATTTGCTTCCTCCGTTTGAAAGCAAAATAAATAAATAAATAAATAAATAAATAACTTAATGCATAGGTAGGAAATATAGGCTAAGCCAGCAACAGGTCGAACAAAATTGCACGAGTTGACTGTCAACAGTTGGCGGATTGGGGGAGTTTTAGTGCTTGTTTTCATCTGGAATGTTTGGCTTATTTTTTGGGGGTGACAGCTTTGTTTTCTATGTCCCTTTAGTTTTCACCGTTTTGTACAATTCCCGGTCTCGCTGTGTTCATTCGCCCAAGAGCTGCAAAGTCATTTTTTCAACACTGCCTGAGTATGGATAATAGCCTACAGTCTGCATGGCTGTCGACATCCCAGATATTGTGGTGTTTTCCTGAACAACTGTAGGTTACTCGTTTCAGGATGTCCGAGTAGAGCGAGTGACCAAAGTTCCTGTTTTTACGCACAGCGAATTGATATTTGAAAAGCTAATATCAGCGTGCTTCATGAAGTTTTGCTTGACAGCAGTTGCTACTACATAGCCTATGTTGTCGTATTAGATGCAGCATTCGATTGACGTGTGTCTACTATTACGTATAAGGCCTATATAAACCGTGCGCTAAGGAGAAGCGCTCATTCACGTCTCCGTCGCCGGAGGGAGCGCCACGCTTTCCGTCGTTAGTGTACATTTGTGGACATGTATGGATCATTGGCTGCCAGTGACTCTAGCACACCAGTAGAGAACTGCAGTTGGAGCAGTTGTTTTTACTTTCTCCGTGGCGAAGTTGAAGCAAAGCGGATCCATGAAACAACCCTCTTCACAACACATGACCTGAAGGCGCAATCCTAACTGGCCAGAGACCCAACTCGGAGCGTCTGCATCCCGACCGGTATGTGTACGTTGTTTTCATTGAGAGGCTACGTTTCTAAAACGAAGCTTATATTTCATGAATTGTAAATTAGGGTTGTTCTCTCCAATGAAACATCCCCTGTGTTTTCGCTCCGCTTAAAAAAAGGATTTTTTATTTTATTTTTTATATCCCATCAAATACTTAGTGGTTTTATATTCTCATGCATGGCCAGACACTGATTTCTCTCCTTAGCTTTGAGTATCATCTTTGTTTGAAAAGCTGAGCTTTTTTTTTTTTTTTTACTCCAGTGACGTTTTCTAATTTACTTGTGGTAGTTTCAAATGGTGTACACCAAGTGGTTTTTGCCATGCTATGTCACCATTACAATTTCTTTAGCTTCTAAACAAATCTGTGAGCGTTTTAATCAGAGATAAAGCTGCCCTATGTGTGTTGAACTGTGAGTAAAGTATATGCACTTGCCTAACCAAACTCTTCTGTCAGTACCCTTCGTTTTTAGGATAAAGAAGGAACAGTTATTGGAAATGTTACCAAGTTTTAAATGCCATTTGTTGTATTCTTCACTTTCAAAGTTGAACTCCACGCGGAAAATGCGCCCTTGTTTTCATGAACACATACTGTAGCGTACCTCACCTTTCACAACACACGCGTCTCCAACCCGGGTTGGGGAGCTTTAAGTAGGTTACTTTGGCCGGTTGCTTTCGCTTACGGCCATACCACGCTGAACACGACCGATCTCGTCCGATCTCGGAAGCTAAGCAGCGTCGGGCCTGGTTAGTACTTGGATGGGAGACCGCCTGGGAATACCAGGTGCCGTAAGTTTTTCTCTCCATCAGCCAGTGCAACTTTTTTTTTTTCAGGCTGTCTGTCTGTGCGTGCCTGCTCCCTAGTACGTAGATGTTCCAACCCCTTTGAATATTTGCTTCCTCCGTTTGAAAGAAAAATAAATAAATAAATAAATAAATAAATAACTAAATGCATAGGTAGGAAATATAGGCTAAGCCAGCAACAGGTCGAACAAAATTGCACGAGTTGACTGTCAACAGTTGGCGGATTGGGGGAGTTTTAGTGCTTGTTTTCATCTGGAATGTTTAGCTTATTTTTTGGGGGTGACAGCTTTGTTTTCTATGTCCCTTTAGTTTTCACCGTTTTGTACAATTCCCGGTCTCGCTGTGTTCATTCGCCCAAGAGCTGCAAAGTCATTTTTTCAACACTGCCTGAGTATGGATAATAGCCTACAGTCTGCATGGCTGTCGACATCCCAGATATTGTGGTGTTTTCCTGAACAACTGTAGGTTACTCGTTTCAGGATGTCCGAGTAGAGCGAGTGACCAAAGTTCCTGTTTTTACGCACAGCGAATTGATATTTGAAAAGCTAATATCAGCGTGCTTCATGAAGTTTTGCTTGACAGCAGTTGCTACTACATAGCCTATGTTGTCGTATTAGATGCAGCATTCGATTGACGTGTGTCTACTATTACGTATAAGGCCTATATAAACCGTGCGCTAAGGAGAAGCGCTCATTCACGTCTCCGTCGCCGGAGGGAGCGCCACGCTTTCCGTCGTTAGTGTACATTTGTGGACATGTATGGATCATTGGCTGCCAGTGACTCTAGCACACCAGTAGAGAACTGCAGTTGGAGCAGTTGTTTTTACTTTCTCCGTGGCGAAGTTGAAGCAAAGCGGATCCATGAAACAACCCTCTTCACAACACATGACCTGAAGGCGCAATCCTAACTGGCCAGAGACCCAACTCGGAGCGTCTGCATCCCGACCGGTATGTGTACGTTGTTTTCATTGAGAGGCTACGTTTCTAAAACGAAGCTTATATTTCATGAATTGTAAATTAGGGTTGTTCTCTCCAATGAAACATCCCCTGTGTTTTCGCTCCGCTTAAAAAAAGGATTTTTTATTTTATTTTTTATATCCCATCAAATACTTAGTGGTTTTATATTCTCATGCATGGCCAGACACTGATTTCTCTCCTTAGCTTTGAGTATCATCTTTGTTTGAAAAGCTGAGCTTTTTTTTTTTTTTTTACTCCAGTGACGTTTTCTAATTTACTTGTGGTAGTTTCAAATGGTGTACACCAAGTGGTTTTTGCCATGCTATGTCACCTTTACAATTTCTTTAGCTTCTAAACAAATCTGTGAGCGTTTTAATCAGAGATAAAGCTGCCCTATGTGTGTTGAACTGTGAGTAAAGTATATGCACTTGCCTAACCAAACTCTTCTGTCAGTACCCTTCGTTTTTAGGATAAAGAAGGAACAGTTATTGGAAATGTTACCAAGTTTTAAATGCCATTTGTTGTATTCTTCACTTTCAAAGTTGAACTCCACGCGGAAAATGCGCCCTTGTTTTCATGAACACATACTGTAGCGTACCTCACCTTTCACAACACACGCGTCTCCAACCCGGGTTGGGGAGCTTTAAGTAGGTTACTTTGGCCGGTTGCTTTCGCTTACGGCCATACCACGCTGAACACGCCCGATCTCGTCCGATCTCGGAAGCTAAGCAGCGTCGGGCCTGGTTAGTACTTGGATGGGAGACCGCCTGGGAATACCAGGTGCCGTAAGTTTTTCTCTCCATCAGCCAGTGCAACTTTTTTTTTTTCAGGCTGTCTGTCTGTGCGTGCCTGCTCCCTAGTACGTAGATGTTCCAACCCCTTTGAATATTTGCTTCCTCCGTTTGAAAGCAAAATAAATAAATAAATAAATAAATAAATAACTAAATGCATAGGTAGGAAATATAGGCTAAGCCAGCAACAGGTCGAACAAAATTGCACGAGTTGACTGTCAACAGTTGGCGGATTGGGGGAGTTTTAGTGCTTGTTTTCATCTGGAATGTTTAGCTTATTTTTTGGGGGTGACAGCTTTGTTTTCTATGTCCCTTTAGTTTTCACCGTTTTGTACAATTCCCGGTCTCGCTGTGTTCATTCGCCCAAGAGCTGCAAAGTCATTTTTTCAACACTGCCTGAGTATGGATAATAGCCTACAGTCTGCATGGCTGTCGACATCCCAGATATTGTGGTGTTTTCCTGAACAACTGTAGGTTACTCGTTTCAGGATGTCCGAGTAGAGCGAGTGACCAAAGTTCCTGTTTTTACGCACAGCGAATTGATATTTGAAAAGCTAATATCAGCGTGCTTCATGAAGTTTTGCTTGACAGCAGTTGCTACTACATAGCCTATGTTGTCGTATTAGATGCAGCATTCGATTGACGTGTGTCTACTATTACGTATAAGGCCTATATAAACCGTGCGCTAAGGAGAAGCGCTCATTCACGTCTCCGTCGCCGGAGGGAGCGCCACGCTTTCCGTCGTTAGTGTACATTTGTGGACATGTATGGATCATTGGCTGCCAGTGACTCTAGCACACCAGTAGAGAACTGCAGTTGGAGCAGTTGTTTTTACTTTCTCCGTGGCGAAGTTGAAGCAAAGCGGATCCATGAAACAACCCTCTTCACAACACATGACCTGAAGGCGCAATCCTAACTGGCCAGAGACCCAACTCGGAGCGTCTGCATCCCGACCGGTATGTGTACGTTGTTTTCATTGAGAGGCTACGTTTCTAAAACGAAGCTTATATTTCATGAATTGTAAATTAGGGTTGTTCTCTCCAATGAAACATCCCCTGTGTTTTCGCTCCGCTTAAAAAAAGGATTTTTTATTTTATTTTTTATATCCCATCAAATACTTAGTGGTTTTATATTCTCATGCATGGCCAGACACTGATTTCTCTCCTTAGCTTTGAGTATCATCTTTGTTTGAAAAGCTGAGCTTTTTTTTTTTTTTTTACTCCAGTGACGTTTTCTAATTTACTTGTGGTAGTTTCAAATGGTGTACACCAAGTGGTTTTTGCCATGCTATGTCACCATTACAATTTCTTTAGCTTCTAAACAAATCTGTGAGCGTTTTAATCAGAGATAAAGCTGCCCTATGTGTGTTGAACTGTGAGTAAAGTATATGCACTTGCCTAACCAAACTCTTCTGTCAGTACCCTTCGTTTTTAGGATAAAGAAGGAACAGTTATTGGAAATGTTACCAAGTTTTAAATGCCATTTGTTGTATTCTTCACTTTCAAAGTTGAACTCCACGCGGAAAATGCGCCCTTGTTTTCATGAACACATACTGTAGCGTACCTCACCTTTCACAACACACGCGTCTCCAACCCGGGTTGGGGAGCTTTAAGTAGGTTACTTTGGCCGGTTGCTTTCGCTTACGGCCATACCACGCTGAACACGCCCGATCTCGTCCGATCTCGGAAGCTAAGCAGCGTCGGGCCTGGTTAGTACTTGGATGGGAGACCGCCTGGGAATACCAGGTGCCGTAAGTTTTTCTCTCCATCAGCCAGTGCAACTTTTTTTTTTTCAGGCTGTCTGTCTGTGCGTGCCTGCTCCCTAGTACGTAGATGTTCCAACCCCTTTGAATATTTGCTTCCTCCGTTTGAAAGCAAAATAAATAAATAAATAAATAAATAAATAACTAAATGCATAGGTAGGAAATATAGGCTAAGCCAGCAACAGGTCGAACAAAATTGCACGAGTTGACTGTCAACAGTTGGCGGATTGGGGGAGTTTTAGTGCTTGTTTTCATCTGGAATGTTTAGCTTATTTTTTGGGGGTGACAGCTTTGTTTTCTATGTCCCTTTAGTTTTCACCGTTTTGTACAATTCCCGGTCTCGCTGTGTTCATTCGCCCAAGAGCTGCAAAGTCATTTTTTCAACACTGCCTGAGTATGGATAATAGCCTACAGTCTGCATGGCTGTCGACATCCCAGATATTGTGGTGTTTTCCTGAACAACTGTAGGTTACTCGTTTCAGGATGTCCGAGTAGAGCGAGTGACCAAAGTTCCTGTTTTTACGCACAGCGAATTGATATTTGAAAAGCTAATATCAGCGTGCTTCATGAAGTTTTGCTTGACAGCAGTTGCTACTACATAGCCTATGTTGTCGTATTAGATGCAGCATTCGATTGACGTGTGTCTACTATTACGTATAAGGCCTATATAAACCGTGCGCTAAGGAGAAGCGCTCATTCACGTCTCCGTCGCCGGAGGGAGCGCCACGCTTTCCGTCGTTAGTGTACATTTGTGGACATGTATGGATCATTGGCTGCCAGTGACTCTAGCACACCAGTAGAGAACTGCAGTTGGAGCAGTTGTTTTTACTTTCTCCGTGGCGAAGTTGAAGCAAAGCGGATCCATGAAACAACCCTCTTCACAACACATGACCTGAAGGCGCAATCCTAACTGGCCAGAGACCCAACTCGGAGCGTCTGCATCCCGACCGGTATGTGTACGTTGTTTTCATTGAGAGGCTACGTTTCTAAAACGAAGCTTATATTTCATGAATTGTAAATTAGGGTTGTTCTCTCCAATGAAACATCCCCTGTGTTTTCGCTCCGCTTAAAAAAAGGATTTTTTATTTTATTTTTTATATCCCATCAAATACTTAGTGGTTTTATATTCTCATGCATGGCCAGACACTGATTTCTCTCCTTAGCTTTGAGTATCATCTTTGTTTGAAAAGCTGAGCTTTTTTTTTTTTTTTTTACTCCAGTGACGTTTTCTAATTTACTTGTGGTAGTTTCAAATGGTGTACACCAAGTGGTTTTTGCCATGCTATGTCACCATTACAATTTCTTTAGCTTCTAAACAAATCTGTGAGCGTTTTAATCAGAGATAAAGCTGCCCTATGTGTGTTGAACTGTGAGTAAAGTATATGCACTTGCCTAACCAAACTCTTCTGTCAGTACCCTTCGTTTTTAGGATAAAGAAGGAACAGTTATTGGAAATGTTACCAAGTTTTAAATGCCATTTGTTGTATTCTTCACTTTCAAAGTTGAACTCCACGCGGAAA
The DNA here is from genome assembly GCF_963854185.1 of Sardina pilchardus. NCBI lineage: Eukaryota > Metazoa > Chordata > Actinopteri > Clupeiformes > Clupeidae > Sardina > Sardina pilchardus. The sequence goes on along the minus strand of NC_085010.1, from coordinate 533,313 downwards.
ATGCGCCCTTGTTTTCATGAACACATACTGTAGCGTACCTCACCTTTCACAACACACGCGTCTCCAACCCGGGTTGGGGAGCTTTAAGTAGGTTACTTTGGCCGGTTGCTTTCGCTTACGGCCATACCACGCTGAACACGCCCGATCTCGTCCGATCTCGGAAGCTAAGCAGCGTCGGGCCTGGTTAGTACTTGGATGGGAGACCGCCTGGGAATACCAGGTGCCGTAAGTTTTTCTCTCCATCAGCCAGTGCAACTTTTTTTTTTTCAGGCTGTCTGTCTGTGCGTGCCTGCTCCCTAGTACGTAGATGTTCCAACCCCTTTGAATATTTGCTTCCTCCGTTTGAAAGCAAAATAAATAAATAAATAAATAAATAAATAACTTAATGCATAGGTAGGAAATATAGGCTAAGCCAGCAACAGGTCGAACAAAATTGCACGAGTTGACTGTCAACAGTTGGCGGATTGGGGGAGTTTTAGTGCTTGTTTTCATCTGGAATGTTTAGCTTATTTTTTGGGGGTGACAGCTTTGTTTTCTATGTCCCTTTAGTTTTCACCGTTTTGTACAATTCCCGGTCTCGCTGTGTTCATTCGCCCAAGAGCTGCAAAGTCATTTTTTCAACACTGCCTGAGTATGGATAATAGCCTACAGTCTGCATGGCTGTCGACATCCCAGATATTGTGGTGTTTTCCTGAACAACTGTAGGTTACTCGTTTCAGGATGTCCGAGTAGAGCGAGTGACCAAAGTTCCTGTTTTTACGCACAGCGAATTGATATTTGAAAAGCTAATATCAGCGTGCTTCATGAAGTTTTGCTTGACAGCAGTTGCTACTACATAGCCTATGTTGTCGTATTAGATGCAGCATTCGATTGACGTGTGTCTACTATTACGTATAAGGCCTATATAAACCGTGCGCTAAGGAGAAGCGCTCATTCACGTCTCCGTCGCCGGAGGGAGCGCCACGCTTTCCGTCGTTAGTGTACATTTGTGGACATGTATGGATCATTGGCTGCCAGTGACTCTAGCACACCAGTAGAGAACTGCAGTTGGAGCAGTTGTTTTTACTTTCTCCGTGGCGAAGTTGAAGCAAAGCGGATCCATGAAACAACCCTCTTCACAACACATGACCTGAAGGCGCAATCCTAACTGGCCAGAGACCCAACTCGGAGCGTCTGCATCCCGACCGGTATGTGTACGTTGTTTTCATTGAGAGGCTACGTTTCTAAAACGAAGCTTATATTTCATGAATTGTAAATTAGGGTTGTTCTCTCCAATGAAACATCCCCTGTGTTTTCGCTCCGCTTAAAAAAAGGATTTTTTATTTTATTTTTTATATCCCATCAAATACTTAGTGGTTTTATATTCTCATGCATGGCCAGACACTGATTTCTCTCCTTAGCTTTGAGTATCATCTTTGTTTGAAAAGCTGAGCTTTTTTTTTTTTTTTTACTCCAGTGACGTTTTCTAATTTACTTGTGGTAGTTTCAAATGGTGTACACCAAGTGGTTTTTGCCATGCTATGTCACCTTTACAATTTCTTTAGCTTCTAAACAAATCTGTGAGCGTTTTAATCAGAGATAAAGCTGCCCTATGTGTGTTGAACTGTGAGTAAAGTATATGCACTTGCCTAACCAAACTCTTCTGTCAGTACCCTTCGTTTTTAGGATAAAGAAGGAACAGTTATTGGAAATGTTACCAAGTTTTAAATGCCATTTGTTGTATTCTTCACTTTCAAAGTTGAACTCCACGCGGAAAATGCGCCCTTGTTTTCATGAACACATACTGTAGCGTACCTCACCTTTCACAACACACGCGTCTCCAACCCGGGTTGGGGAGCTTTAAGTAGGTTACTTTGGCCGGTTGCTTTCGCTTACGGCCATACCACGCTGAACACGCCCGATCTCGTCCGATCTCGGAAGCTAAGCAGCGTCGGGCCTGGTTAGTACTTGGATGGGAGACCGCCTGGGAATACCAGGTGCCGTAAGTTTTTCTCTCCATCAGCCAGTGCAACTTTTTTTTTTTCAGGCTGTCTGTCTGTGCGTGCCTGCTCCCTAGTACGTAGATGTTCCAACCCCTTTGAATATTTGCTTCCTCCGTTTGAAAGCAAAATAAATAAATAAATAAATAAATAAATAACTAAATGCATAGGTAGGAAATATAGGCTAAGCCAGCAACAGGTCGAACAAAATTGCACGAGTTGACTGTCAACAGTTGGCGGATTGGGGGAGTTTTAGTGCTTGTTTTCATCTGGAATGTTTAGCTTATTTTTTGGGGGTGACAGCTTTGTTTTCTATGTCCCTTTAGTTTTCACCGTTTTGTACAATTCCCGGTCTCGCTGTGTTCATTCGCCCAAGAGCTGCAAAGTCATTTTTTCAACACTGCCTGAGTATGGATAATAGCCTACAGTCTGCATGGCTGTCGACATCCCAGATATTGTGGTGTTTTCCTGAACAACTGTAGGTTACTCGTTTCAGGATGTCCGAGTAGAGCGAGTGACCAAAGTTCCTGTTTTTACGCACAGCGAATTGATATTTGAAAAGCTAATATCAGCGTGCTTCATGAAGTTTTGCTTGACAGCAGTTGCTACTACATAGCCTATGTTGTCGTATTAGATGCAGCATTCGATTGACGTGTGTCTACTATTACGTATAAGGCCTATATAAACCGTGCGCTAAGGAGAAGCGCTCATTCACGTCTCCGTCGCCGGAGGGAGCGCCACGCTTTCCGTCGTTAGTGTACATTTGTGGACATGTATGGATCATTGGCTGCCAGTGACTCTAGCACACCAGTAGAGAACTGCAGTTGGAGCAGTTGTTTTTACTTTCTCCGTGGCGAAGTTGAAGCAAAGCGGATCCATGAAACAACCCTCTTCACAACACATGACCTGAAGGCGCAATCCTAACTGGCCAGAGACCCAACTCGGAGCGTCTGCATCCCGACCGGTATGTGTACGTTGTTTTCATTGAGAGGCTACGTTTCTAAAACGAAGCTTATATTTCATGAATTGTAAATTAGGGTTGTTCTCTCCAATGAAACATCCCCTGTGTTTTCGCTCCGCTTAAAAAAAGGATTTTTTATTTTATTTTTTATATCCCATCAAATACTTAGTGGTTTTATATTCTCATGCATGGCCAGACACTGATTTCTCTCCTTAGCTTTGAGTATCATCTTTGTTTGAAAAGCTGAGCTTTTTTTTTTTTTTTTACTCCAGTGACGTTTTCTAATTTACTTGTGGTAGTTTCAAATGGTGTACACCAAGTGGTTTTTGCCATGCTATGTCACCATTACAATTTCTTTAGCTTCTAAACAAATCTGTGAGCGTTTTAATCAGAGATAAAGCTGCCCTATGTGTGTTGAACTGTGAGTAAAGTATATGCACTTGCCTAACCAAACTCTTCTGTCAGTACCCTTCGTTTTTAGGATAAAGAAGGAACAGTTATTGGAAATGTTACCAAGTTTTAAATGCCATTTGTTGTATTCTTCACTTTCAAAGTTGAACTCCACGCGGAAAATGCGCCCTTGTTTTCATGAACACATACTGTAGCGTACCTCACCTTTCACAACACACGCGTCTCCAACCCGGGTTGGGGAGCTTTAAGTAGGTTACTTTGGCCGGTTGCTTTCGCTTACGGCCATACCACGCTGAACACGCCCGATCTCGTCCGATCTCGGAAGCTAAGCAGCGTCGGGCCTGGTTAGTACTTGGATGGGAGACCGCCTGGGAATACCAGGTGCCGTAAGTTTTTCTCTCCATCAGCCAGTGCAACTTTTTTTTTTTCAGGCTGTCTGTCTGTGCGTGCCTGCTCCCTAGTACGTAGATGTTCCAACCCCTTTGAATATTTGCTTCCTCCGTTTGAAAGCAAAATAAATAAATAAATAAATAAATAAATAACTTAATGCATAGGTAGGAAATATAGGCTAAGCCAGCAACAGGTCGAACAAAATTGCACGAGTTGACTGTCAACAGTTGGCGGATTGGGGGAGTTTTAGTGCTTGTTTTCATCTGGAATGTTTAGCTTATTTTTTGGGGGTGACAGCTTTGTTTTCTATGTCCCTTTAGTTTTCACCGTTTTGTACAATTCCCGGTCTCGCTGTGTTCATTCGCCCAAGAGCTGCAAAGTCATTTTTTCAACACTGCCTGAGTATGGATAATAGCCTACAGTCTGCATGGCTGTCGACATCCCAGATATTGTGGTGTTTTCCTGAACAACTGTAGGTTACTCGTTTCAGGATGTCCGAGTAGAGCGAGTGACCAAAGTTCCTGTTTTTACGCACAGCGAATTGATATTTGAAAAGCTAATATCAGCGTGCTTCATGAAGTTTTGCTTGACAGCAGTTGCTACTACATAGCCTATGTTGTCGTATTAGATGCAGCATTCGATTGACGTGTGTCTACTATTACGTATAAGGCCTATATAAACCGTGCGCTAAGGAGAAGCGCTCATTCACGTCTCCGTCGCCGGAGGGAGCGCCACGCTTTCCGTCGTTAGTGTACATTTGTGGACATGTATGGATCATTGGCTGCCAGTGACTCTAGCACACCAGTAGAGAACTGCAGTTGGAGCAGTTGTTTTTACTTTCTCCGTGGCGAAGTTGAAGCAAAGCGGATCCATGAAACAACCCTCTTCACAACACATGACCTGAAGGCGCAATCCTAACTGGCCAGAGACCCAACTCGGAGCGTCTGCATCCCGACCGGTATGTGTACGTTGTTTTCATTGAGAGGCTACGTTTCTAAAACGAAGCTTATATTTCATGAATTGTAAATTAGGGCTGTTCTCTCCAATGAAACATCCCCTGTGTTTTCGCTCCGCTTAAAAAAAAGGATTTTTTTATTTTATTTTTTATATCCCATCAAATACTTAGTGGTTTTATATTCTCATGCATGGCCAGACACTGATTTCTCTCCTTAGCTTTGAGTATCATCTTTGTTTGAAAAGCTGAGCTTTTTTTTTTTTTTTTACTCCAGTGACGTTTTCTAATTTACTTGTGGTAGTTTCAAATGGTGTACACCAAGTGGTTTTTGCCATGCTATGTCACCATTACAATTTCTTTAGCTTCTAAACAAATCTGTGAGCGTTTTAATCAGAGATAAAGCTGCCCTATGTGTGTTGAACTGTGAGTAAAGTATATGCACTTGCCTAACCAAACTCTTCTGTCAGTACCCTTCGTTTTTAGGATAAAGAAGGAACAGTTATTGGAAATGTTACCAAGTTTTAAATGCCATTTGTTGTATTCTTCACTTTCAAAGTTGAACTCCACGCGGAAAATGCGCCCTTGTTTTCATGAACACATACTGTAGCGTACCTCACCTTTCACAACACACGCGTCTCCAACCCGGGTTGGGGAGCTTTAAGTAGGTTACTTTGGCCGGTTGCTTTCGCTTACGGCCATACCACGCTGAACACGCCCGATCTCGTCCGATCTCGGAAGCTAAGCAGCGTCGGGCCTGGTTAGTACTTGGATGGGAGACCGCCTGGGAATACCAGGTGCCGTAAGTTTTTCTCTCCATCAGCCAGTGCAACTTTTTTTTTTTCAGGCTGTCTGTCTGTGCGTGCCTGCTCCCTAGTACGTAGATGTTCCAACCCCTTTGAATATTTGCTTCCTCCGTTTGAAAGCAAAATAAATAAATAAATAAATAAATAAATAACTTAATGCATAGGTAGGAAATATAGGCTAAGCCAGCAACAGGTCGAACAAAATTGCACGAGTTGACTGTCAACAGTTGGCGGATTGGGGGAGTTTTAGTGCTTGTTTTCATCTGGAATGTTTAGCTTATTTTTTGGGGGTGACAGCTTTGTTTTCTATGTCCCTTTAGTTTTCACCGTTTTGTACAATTCCCGGTCTCGCTGTGTTCATTCGCCCAAGAGCTGCAAAGTCATTTTTTCAACACTGCCTGAGTATGGATAATAGCCTACAGTCTGCATGGCTGTCGACATCCCAGATATTGTGGTGTTTTCCTGAACAACTGTAGGTTACTCGTTTCAGGATGTCCGAGTAGAGCGAGTGACCAAAGTTCCTGTTTTTACGCACAGCGAATTGATATTTGAAAAGCTAATATCAGCGTGCTTCATGAAGTTTTGCTTGACAGCAGTTGCTACTACATAGCCTATGTTGTCGTATTAGATGCAGCATTCGATTGACGTGTGTCTACTATTACGTATAAGGCCTATATAAACCGTGCGCTAAGGAGAAGCGCTCATTCACGTCTCCGTCGCCGGAGGGAGCGCCACGCTTTCCGTCGTTAGTGTACATTTGTGGACATGTATGGATCATTGGCTGCCAGTGACTCTAGCACACCAGTAGAGAACTGCAGTTGGAGCAGTTGTTTTTACTTTCTCCGTGGCGAAGTTGAAGCAAAGCGGATCCATGAAACAACCCTCTTCACAACACATGACCTGAAGGCGCAATCCTAACTGGCCAGAGACCCAACTCGGAGCGTCTGCATCCCGACCGGTATGTGTACGTTGTTTTCATTGAGAGGCTACGTTTCTAAAACGAAGCTTATATTTCATGAATTGTAAATTAGGGCTGTTCTCTCCAATGAAACATCCCCTGTGTTTTCGCTCCGCTTAAAAAAAAGGATTTTTTTATTTTATTTTTTATATCCCATCAAATACTTAGTGGTTTTATATTCTCATGCATGGCCAGACACTGATTTCTCTCCTTAGCTTTGAGTATCATCTTTGTTTGAAAAGCTGAGCTTTTTTTTTTTTTTTTACTCCAGTGACGTTTTCTAATTTACTTGTGGTAGTTTCAAATGGTGTACACCAAGTGGTTTTTGCCATGCTATGTCACCATTACAATTTCTTTAGCTTCTAAACAAATCTGTGAGCGTTTTAATCAGAGATAAAGCTGCCCTATGTGTGTTGAACTGTGAGTAAAGTATATGCACTTGCCTAACCAAACTCTTCTGTCAGTACCCTTCGTTTTTAGGATAAAGAAGGAACAGTTATTGGAAATGTTACCAAGTTTTAAATGCCATTTGTTGTATTCTTCACTTTCAAAGTTGAACTCCACGCGGAAAATGCGCCCTTGTTTTCATGAACACATACTGTAGCGTACCTCACCTTTCACAACACACGCGTCTCCAACCCGGGTTGGGGAGCTTTAAGTAGGTTACTTTGGCCGGTTGCTTTCGCTTACGGCCATACCACGCTGAACACGCCCGATCTCGTCCGATCTCGGAAGCTAAGCAGCGTCGGGCCTGGTTAGTACTTGGATGGGAGACCGCCTGGGAATACCAGGTGCCGTAAGTTTTTCTCTCCATCAGCCAGTGCAACTTTTTTTTTTTCAGGCTGTCTGTCTGTGCGTGCCTGCTCCCTAGTACGTAGATGTTCCAACCCCTTTGAATATTTGCTTCCTCCGTTTGAAAGCAAAATAAATAAATAAATAAATAAATAAATAAATAAATAAATAAATGCATAGGTAGGAAATATAGGCTAAGCCAGCAACAGGTCGAACAAAATTGCACGAGTTGACTGTCAACAGTTGGCGGATTGGGGGAGTTTTAGTGCTTGTTTTCATCTGGAATGTTTAGCTTATTTTTTGGGGGTGACAGCTTTGTTTTCTATGTCCCTTTAGTTTTCACCGTTTTGTACAATTCCCGGTCTCGCTGTGTTCATTCGCCCAAGAGCTGCAAAGTCATTTTTTCAACACTGCCTGAGTATGGATAATAGCCTACAGTCTGCATGGCTGTCGACATCCCAGATATTGTGGTGTTTTCCTGAACAACTGTAGGTTACTCGTTTCAGGATGTCCGAGTAGAGCGAGTGACCAAAGTTCCTGTTTTTACGCACAGCGAATTGATATTTGAAAAGCTAATATCAGCGTGCTTCATGAAGTTTTGCTTGACAGCAGTTGCTACTACATAGCCTATGTTGTCGTATTAGATGCAGCATTCGATTGACGTGTGTCTACTATTACGTATAAGGCCTATATAAACCGTGCGCTAAGGAGAAGCGCTCATTCACGTCTCCGTCGCCGGAGGGAGCGCCACGCTTTCCGTCGTTAGTGTACATTTGTGGACATGTATGGATCATTGGCTGCCAGTGACTCTAGCACACCAGTAGAGAACTGCAGTTGGAGCAGTTGTTTTTACTTTCTCCGTGGCGAAGTTGAAGCAAAGCGGATCCATGAAACAACCCTCTTCACAACACATGACCTGAAGGCGCAATCCTAACTGGCCAGAGACCCAACTCGGAGCGTCTGCATCCCGACCGGTATGTGTACGTTGTTTTCATTGAGAGGCTACGTTTCTAAAACGAAGCTTATATTTCATGAATTGTAAATTAGGGCTGTTCTCTCCAATGAAACATCCCCTGTGTTTTCGCTCCGCTTAAAAAAAAGGATTTTTTTATTTTATTTTTTATATCCCATCAAATACTTAGTGGTTTTATATTCTCATGCATGGCCAGACACTGATTTCTCTCCTTAGCTTTGAGTATCATCTTTGTTTGAAAAGCTGAGCTTTTTTTTTTTTTTTTACTCCAGTGACGTTTTCTAATTTACTTGTGGTAGTTTCAAATGGTGTACACCAAGTGGTTTTTGCCATGCTATGTCACCATTACAATTTCTTTAGCTTCTAAACAAATCTGTGAGCGTTTTAATCAGAGATAAAGCTGCCCTATGTGTGTTGAACTGTGAGTAAAGTATATGCACTTGCCTAACCAAACTCTTCTGTCAGTACCCTTCGTTTTTAGGATAAAGAAGGAACAGTTATTGGAAATGTTACCAAGTTTTAAATGCCATTTGTTGTATTCTTCACTTTCAAAGTTGAACTCCACGCGGAAAATGCGCCCTTGTTTTCATGAACACATACTGTAGCGTACCTCACCTTTCACAACACACGCGTCTCCAACCCGGGTTGGGGAGCTTTAAGTAGGTTACTTTGGCCGGTTGCTTTCGCTTACGGCCATACCACGCTGAACACGCCCGATCTCGTCCGATCTCGGAAGCTAAGCAGCGTCGGGCCTGGTTAGTACTTGGATGGGAGACCGCCTGGGAATACCAGGTGCCGTAAGTTTTTCTCTCCATCAGCCAGTGCAACTTTTTTTTTTTCAGGCTGTCTGTCTGTGCGTGCCTGCTCCCTAGTACGTAGATGTTCCAACCCCTTTGAATATTTGCTTCCTCCGTTTGAAAGCAAAATAAATAAATAAATAAATAAATAAATAAATAAATAACTAAATGCATAGGTAGGAAATATAGGCTAAGCCAGCAACAGGTCGAACAAAATTGCACGAGTTGACTGTCAACAGTTGGCGGATTGGGGGAGTTTTAGTGCTTGTTTTCATCTGGAATGTTTAGCTTATTTTTTGGGGGTGACAGCTTTGTTTTCTATGTCCCTTTAGTTTTCACCGTTTTGTACAATTCCCGGTCTCGCTGTGTTCATTCGCCCAAGAGCTGCAAAGTCATTTTTTCAACACTGCCTGAGTATGGATAATAGCCTACAGTCTGCATGGCTGTCGACATCCCAGATATTGTGGTGTTTTCCTGAACAACTGTAGGTTACTCGTTTCAGGATGTCCGAGTAGAGCGAGTGACCAAAGTTCCTGTTTTTACGCACAGCGAATTGATATTTGAAAAGCTAATATCAGCGTGCTTCATGAAGTTTTGCTTGACAGCAGTTGCTACTACATAGCCTATGTTGTCGTATTAGATGCAGCATTCGATTGACGTGTGTCTACTATTACGTATAAGGCCTATATAAACCGTGCGCTAAGGAGAAGCGCTCATTCACGTCTCCGTCGCCGGAGGGAGCGCCACGCTTTCCGTCGTTAGTGTACATTTGTGGACATGTATGGATCATTGGCTGCCAGTGACTCTAGCACACCAGTAGAGAACTGCAGTTGGAGCAGTTGTTTTTACTTTCTCCGTGGCGAAGTTGAAGCAAAGCGGATCCATGAAACAACCCTCTTCACAACACATGACCTGAAGGCGCAATCCTAACTGGCCAGAGACCCAACTCGGAGCGTCTGCATCCCGACCGGTATGTGTACGTTGTTTTCATTGAGAGGCTACGTTTCTAAAACGAAGCTTATATTTCATGAATTGTAAATTAGGGCTGTTCTCTCCAATGAAACATCCCCTGTGTTTTCGCTCCGCTTAAAAAAAAGGATTTTTTTATTTTATTTTTTATATCCCATCAAATACTTAGTGGTTTTATATTCTCATGCATGGCCAGACACTGATTTCTCTCCTTAGCTTTGAGTATCATCTTTGTTTGAAAAGCTGAGCTTTTTTTTTTTTTTTTACTCCAGTGACGTTTTCTAATTTACTTGTGGTAGTTTCAAATGGTGTACACCAAGTGGTTTTTGCCATGCTATGTCACCATTACAATTTCTTTAGCTTCTAAACAAATCTGTGAGCGTTTTAATCAGAGATAAAGCTGCCCTATGTGTGTTGAACTGTGAGTAAAGTATATGCACTTGCCTAACCAAACTCTTCTGTCAGTACCCTTCGTTTTTAGGATAAAGAAGGAACAGTTATTGGAAATGTTACCAAGTTTTAAATGCCATTTGTTGTATTCTTCACTTTCAAAGTTGAACTCCACGCGGAAAATGCGCCCTTGTTTTCATGAACACATACTGTAGCGTACCTCACCTTTCACAACACACGCGTCTCCAACCCGGGTTGGGGAGCTTTAAGTAGGTTACTTTGGCCGGTTGCTTTCGCTTACGGCCATACCACGCTGAACACGCCCGATCTCGTCCGATCTCGGAAGCTAAGCAGCGTCGGGCCTGGTTAGTACTTGGATGGGAGACCGCCTGGGAATACCAGGTGCCGTAAGTTTTTCTCTCCATCAGCCAGTGCAACTTTTTTTTTTTCAGGCTGTCTGTCTGTGCGTGCCTGCTCCCTAGTACGTAGATGTTCCAACCCCTTTGAATATTTGCTTCCTCCGTTTGAAAGCAAAATAAATAAATAAATAAATAAATAAATAACTTAATGCATAGGTAGGAAATATAGGCTAAGCCAGCAACAGGTCGAACAAAATTGCACGAGTTGACTGTCAACAGTTGGCGGATTGGGGGAGTTTTAGTGCTTGTTTTCATCTGGAATGTTTAGCTTATTTTTGGGGGGTGACAGCTTTGTTTTCTATGTCCCTTTAGTTTTCACCGTTTTGTACAATTCCCGGTCTCGCTGTGTTCATTCGCCCAAGAGCTGCAAAGTCATTTTTTCAACACTGCCTGAGTATGGATAATAGCCTACAGTCTGCATGGCTGTCGACATCCCAGATATTGTGGTGTTTTCCTGAACAACTGTAGGTTACTCGTTTCAGGATGTCCGAGTAGAGCGAGTGACCAAAGTTCCTGTTTTTACGCACAGCGAATTGATATTTGAAAAGCTAATATCAGCGTGCTTCATGAAGTTTTGCTTGACAGCAGTTGCTACTACATAGCCTATGTTGTCGTATTAGATGCAGCATTCGATTGACGTGTGTCTACTATTACGTATAAGGCCTATATAAACCGTGCGCTAAGGAGAAGCGCTCATTCACGTCTCCGTCGCCGGAGGGAGCGCCACGCTTTCCGTCGTTAGTGTACATTTGTGGACATGTATGGATCATTGGCTGCCAGTGACTCTAGCACACCAGTAGAGAACTGCAGTTGGAGCAGTTGTTTTTACTTTCTCCGTGGCGAAGTTGAAGCAAAGCGGATCCATGAAACAACCCTCTTCACAACACATGACCTGAAGGCGCAATCCTAACTGGCCAGAGACCCAACTCGGAGCGTCTGCATCCCGACCGGTATGTGTACGTTGTTTTCATTGAGAGGCTACGTTTCTAAAACGAAGCTTATATTTCATGAATTGTAAATTAGGGCTGTTCTCTCCAATGAAACATCCCCTGTGTTTTCGCTCCGCTTAAAAAAAAGGATTTTTTTATTTTATTTTTTATATCCCATCAAATACTTAGTGGTTTTATATTCTCATGCATGGCCAGACACTGATTTCTCTCCTTAGCTTTGAGTATCATCTTTGTTTGAAAAGCTGAGCTTTTTTTTTTTTTTTTACTCCAGTGACGTTTTCTAATTTACTTGTGGTAGTTTCAAATGGTGTACACCAAGTGGTTTTTGCCATGCTATGTCACCATTACAATTTCTTTAGCTTCTAAACAAATCTGTGAGCGTTTTAATCAGAGATAAAGCTGCCCTATGTGTGTTGAACTGTGAGTAAAGTATATGCACTTGCCTAACCAAACTCTTCTGTCAGTACCCTTCGTTTTTAGGATAAAGAAGGAACAGTTATTGGAAATGTTACCAAGTTTTAAATGCCATTTGTTGTATTCTTCACTTTCAAAGTTGAACTCCACGCGGAAAATGCGCCCTTGTTTTCATGAACACATACTGTAGCGTACCTCACCTTTCACAACACACGCGTCTCCAACCCGGGTTGGGGAGCTTTAAGTAGGTTACTTTGGCCGGTTGCTTTCGCTTACGGCCATACCACGCTGAACACGCCCGATCTCGTCCGATCTCGGAAGCTAAGCAGCGTCGGGCCTGGTTAGTACTTGGATGGGAGACCGCCTGGGAATACCAGGTGCCGTAAGTTTTTCTCTCCATCAGCCAGTGCAACTTTTTTTTTTTCAGGCTGTCTGTCTGTGCGTGCCTGCTCCCTAGTACGTAGATGTTCCAACCCCTTTGAATATTTGCTTCCTCCGTTTGAAAGCAAAATAAATAAATAAATAAATAAATAAATAAATAAATAACTAAATGCATAGGTAGGAAATATAGGCTAAGCCAGCAACAGGTCGAACAAAATTGCACGAGTTGACTGTCAACAGTTGGCGGATTGGGGGAGTTTTAGTGCTTGTTTTCATCTGGAATGTTTAGCTTATTTTTTGGGGGTGACAGCTTTGTTTTCTATGTCCCTTTAGTTTTCACCGTTTTGTACAATTCCCGGTCTCGCTGTGTTCATTCGCCCAAGAGCTGCAAAGTCATTTTTTCAACACTGCCTGAGTATGGATAATAGCCTACAGTCTGCATGGCTGTCGACATCCCAGATATTGTGGTGTTTTCCTGAACAACTGTAGGTTACTCGTTTCAGGATGTCCGAGTAGAGCGAGTGACCAAAGTTCCTGTTTTTACGCACAGCGAATTGATATTTGAAAAGCTAATATCAGCGTGCTTCATGAAGTTTTGCTTGACAGCAGTTGCTACTACATAGCCTATGTTGTCGTATTAGATGCAGCATTCGATTGACGTGTGTCTACTATTACGTATAAGGCCTATATAAACCGTGCGCTAAGGAGAAGCGCTCATTCACGTCTCCGTCGCCGGAGGGAGCGCCACGCTTTCCGTCGTTAGTGTACATTTGTGGACATGTATGGATCATTGGCTGCCAGTGACTCTAGCACACCAGTAGAGAACTGCAGTTGGAGCAGTTGTTTTTACTTTCTCCGTGGCGAAGTTGAAGCAAAGCGGATCCATGAAACAACCCTCTTCACAACACATGACCTGAAGGCGCAATCCTAACTGGCCAGAGACCCAACTCGGAGCGTCTGCATCCCGACCGGTATGTGTACGTTGTTTTCATTGAGAGGCTACGTTTCTAAAACGAAGCTTATATTTCATGAATTGTAAATTAGGGCTGTTCTCTCCAATGAAACATCCCCTGTGTTTTCGCTCCGCTTAAAAAAAAGGATTTTTTTATTTTATTTTTTATATCCCATCAAATACTTAGTGGTTTTATATTCTCATGCATGGCCAGACACTGATTTCTCTCCTTAGCTTTGAGTATCATCTTTGTTTGAAAAGCTGAGCTTTTTTTTTTTTTTTTACTCCAGTGACGTTTTCTAATTTACTTGTGGTAGTTTCAAATGGTGTACACCAAGTGGTTTTTGCCATGCTATGTCACCATTACAATTTCTTTAGCTTCTAAACAAATCTGTGAGCGTTTTAATCAGAGATAAAGCTGCCCTATGTGTGTTGAACTGTGAGTAAAGTATATGCACTTGCCTAACCAAACTCTTCTGTCAGTACCCTTCGTTTTTAGGATAAAGAAGGAACAGTTATTGGAAATGTTACCAAGTTTTAAATGCCATTTGTTGTATTCTTCACTTTCAAAGTTGAACTCCACGCGGAAAATGCGCCCTTGTTTTCATGAACACATACTGTAGCGTACCTCACCTTTCACAACACACGCGTCTCCAACCCGGGTTGGGGAGCTTTAAGTAGGTTACTTTGGCCGGTTGCTTTCGCTTACGGCCATACCACGCTGAACACGCCCGATCTCGTCCGATCTCGGAAGCTAAGCAGCGTCGGGTCTGGTTAGTACTTGGATGGGAGACCGCCTGGGAATACCAGGTGCCGTAAGCTTTTCTCTCCATCAGCCAGTGCAACTTTTTTTTTTTCAGGCTGTCTGTCTGTGCGTGCCTGCTCCCTAGTACGTAGATGTTCCAACCCCTTTGAATATTTGCTTCCTCCGTTTGAAAGCAAAATAAATAAATAAATAAATAAATAAATAACTAAATGCATAGGTAGGAAATATAGGCTAAGCCAGCAACAGGTCGAACAAAATTGCACGAGTTGACTGTCAACAGTTGGCGGATTGGGGGAGTTTTAGTGCTTGTTTTCATCTGGAATGTTTAGCTTATTTTTTGGGGGTGACAGCTTTGTTTTCTATGTCCCTTTAGTTTTCACCGTTTTGTACAATTCCCGGTCTCGCTGTGTTCATTCGCCCAAGAGCTGCAAAGTCATTTTTTCAACACTGCCTGAGTATGGATAATAGCCTACAGTCTGCATGGCTGTCGACATCCCAGATATTGTGGTGTTTTCCTGAACAACTGTAGGTTACTCGTTTCAGGATGTCCGAGTAGAGCGAGTGACCAAAGTTCCTGTTTTTACGCACAGCGAATTGATATTTGAAAAGCTAATATCAGCGTGCTTCATGAAGTTTTGCTTGACAGCAGTTGCTACTACATAGCCTATGTTGTCGTATTAGATGCAGCATTCGATTGACGTGTGTCTACTATTACGTATAAGGCCTATATAAACCGTGCGCTAAGGAGAAGCGCTCATTCACGTCTCCGTCGCCGGAGGGAGCACCACGCTTTCCGTCGTTAGTGTACATTTGTGGACATGTATGGATCATTGGCTGCCAGTGACTCTAGCACACCAGTAGAGAACTGCAGTTGGAGCAGTTGTTTTTACTTTCTCCGTGGCGAAGTTGAAGCAAAGCGGATCCATGAAACAACCCTCTTCACAACACATGACCTGAAGGCGCAATCCTAACTGGCCAGAGACCCAACTCGGAGCGTCTGCATCCCGACCGGTATGTGTACGTTGTTTTCATTGAGAGGCTACGTTTCTAAAACGAAGCTTATATTTCATGAATTGTAAATTAGGGCTGTTCTCTCCAATGAAACATCCCCTGTGTTTTCGCTCCGCTTAAAAAAAAGGATTTTTTATTTTATTTTTTATATCCCATCAAATACTTAGTGGTTTTATATTCTCATGCATGGCCAGACACTGATTTCTCTCCTTAGCTTTGAGTAACATCTTTGTTTGAAAAGCTGAGCTTTTTTTTTTTTTTTTACTCCAGTGACGTTTTCTAATTTACTTGTGGTAGTTTCAAATGGTGTACACCAAGTGGTTTTTGCCATGCTATGTCACCATTACAATTTCTTTAGCTTCTAAACAAATCTGTGAGCGTTTTAATCAGAGATAAAGCTGCCCTATGTGTGTTGAACTGTGAGTAAAGTATATGCACTTGCCTAACCAAACTCTTCTGTCAGTACCCTTCGTTTTTAGGATAAAGAAGGAACAGTTATTGGAAATGTTACCAAGTTTTAAATGCCATTTGTTGTATTCTTCACTTTCAAAGTTGAACTCCACGCGGAAAATGCGCCCTTGTTTTCATGAACACATACTGTAGCGTACCTCACCTTTCACAACACACGCGTCTCCAACCCGGGTTGGGGAGCTTTAAGTAGGTTACTTTGGCCGGTTGCTTTCGCTTACGGCCATACCACGCTGAACACGCCCGATCTCGTCCGATCTCGGAAGCTAAGCAGCGTCGGGTCTGGTTAGTACTTGGATGGGAGACCGCCTGGGAATACCAGGTGCCGTAAGCTTTTCTCTCCATCAGCCAGTGCAACTTTTTTTTTTTCAGGCTGTCTGTCTGTGCGTGCCTGCTCCCTAGTACGTAGATGTTCCAACCCCTTTGAATATTTGCTTCCTCCGTTTGAAAGGCAAATAAATAAATAAATAAATAAATAAATAACTAAATGCATAGGTAGGAAATATAGGCTAAGCCAGCAACAGGTCGAACAAAATTGCACGAGTTGACTGTCAACAGTTGGCGGATTGGGGGAGTTTTAGTGCTTGTTTTCATCTGGAATGTTTAGCTTATTTTTTGGGGGTGACAGCTTTGTTTTCTATGTCCCTTTAGTTTTCACCGTTTTGTACAATTCCCGGTCTCGCTGTGTTCATTCGCCCAAGAGCTGCAAAGTCATTTTTTCAACACTGCCTGAGTATGGATAATAGCCTACAGTCTGCATGGCTGTCGACATCCCAGATATTGTGGTGTTTTCCTGAACAACTGTAGGTTACTCGTTTCAGGATGTCCGAGTAGAGCGAGTGACCAAAGTTCCTGTTTTTACGCACAGCGAATTGATATTTGAAAAGCTAATATCAGCGTGCTTCATGAAGTTTTGCTTGACAGCAGTTGCTACTACATAGCCTATGTTGTCGTATTAGATGCAGCATTCGATTGACGTGTGTCTACTATTACGTATAAGGCCTATATAAACCGTGCGCTAAGGAGAAGCGCTCATTCACGTCTCCGTCGCCGGAGGGAGCGCCACGCTTTCCGTCGTTAGTGTACATTTGTGGACATGTATGGATCATTGGCTGCCAGTGACTCTAGCACACCAGTAGAGAACTGCAGTTGGAGCAGTTGTTTTTACTTTCTCCGTGGCGAAGTTGAAGCAAAGCGGATCCATGAAACAACCCTCTTCACAACACATGACCTGAAGGCGCAATCCTAACTGGCCAGAGACCCAACTCGGAGCGTCTGCATCCCGACCGGTATGTGTACGTTGTTTTCATTGAGAGGCTACGTTTCTAAAACGAAGCTTATATTTCATGAATTGTAAATTAGGGCTGTTCTCTCCAATGAAACATCCCCTGTGTTTTCGCTCCGCTTAAAAAAAGGATTTTTTTATTTTATTTTTTATATCCCATCAAATACTTAGTGGTTTTATATTCTCATGCATGGCCAGACACTGATTTCTCTCCTTAGCTTTGAGTATCATCTTTGTTTGAAAAGCTGAGCTTTTTTTTTTTTTTTTACTCCAGTGACGTTTTCTAATTTACTTGTGGTAGTTTCAAATGGTGTACACCAAGTGGTTTTTGCCATGCTATGTCACCATTACAATTTCTTTAGCTTCTAAACAAATCTGTGAGCGTTTTAATCAGAGATAAAGCTGCCCTATGTGTGTTGAACTGTGAGTAAAGTATATGCACTTGCCTAACCAAACTCTTCTGTCAGTACCCTTCGTTTTTAGGATAAAGAAGGAACAGTTATTGGAAATGTTACCAAGTTTTAAATGCCATTTGTTGTATTCTTCACTTTCAAAGTTGAACTCCACGCGGAAAATGCGCCCTTGTTTTCATGAACACATACTGTAGCGTACCTCACCTTTCACAACACACGCGTCTCCAACCCGGGTTGGGGAGCTTTAAGTAGGTTACTTTGGCCGGTTGCTTTCGCTTACGGCCATACCACGCTGAACACGCCCGATCTCGTCCGATCTCGGAAGCTAAGCAGCGTCGGGCCTGGTTAGTACTTGGATGGGAGACCGCCTGGGAATACCAGGTGCCGTAAGTTTTTCTCTCCATCAGCCAGTGCAACTTTTTTTTTTTCAGGCTGTCTGTCTGTGCGTGCCTGCTCCCTAGTACGTAGATGTTCCAACCCCTTTGAATATTTGCTTCCTCCGTTTGAAAGCAAAATAAATAAATAAATAAATAAATAAATAACTAAATGCATAGGTAGGAAATATAGGCTAAGCCAGCAACAGGTCGAACAAAATTGCACGAGTTGACTGTCAACAGTTGGCGGATTGGGGGAGTTTTAGTGCTTGTTTTCATCTGGAATGTTTAGCTTATTTTTTGGGGGTGACAGCTTTGTTTTCTATGTCCCTTTAGTTTTCACCGTTTTGTACAATTCCCGGTCTCGCTGTGTTCATTCGCCCAAGAGCTGCAAAGTCATTTTTTCAACACTGCCTGAGTATGGATAATAGCCTACAGTCTGCATGGCTGTCGACATCCCAGATATTGTGGTGTTTTCCTGAACAACTGTAGGTTACTCGTTTCAGGATGTCCGAGTAGAGCGAGTGACCAAAGTTCCTGTTTTTACGCACAGCGAATTGATATTTGAAAAGCTAATATCAGCGTGCTTCATGAAGTTTTGCTTGACAGCAGTTGCTACTACATAGCCTATGTTGTCGTATTAGATGCAGCATTCGATTGACGTGTGTCTACTATTACGTATAAGGCCTATATAAACCGTGCGCTAAGGAGAAGCGCTCATTCACGTCTCCGTCGCCGGAGGGAGCGCCACGCTTTCCGTCGTTAGTGTACATTTGTGGACATGTATGGATCATTGGCTGCCAGTGACTCTAGCACACCAGTAGAGAACTGCAGTTGGAGCAGTTGTTTTTACTTTCTCCGTGGCGAAGTTGAAGCAAAGCGGATCCATGAAACAACCCTCTTCACAACACATGACCTGAAGGCGCAATCCTAACTGGCCAGAGACCCAACTCGGAGCGTCTGCATCCCGACCGGTATGTGTACGTTGTTTTCATTGAGAGGCTACGTTTCTAAAACGAAGCTTATATTTCATGAATTGTAAATTAGGGCTGTTCTCTCCAATGAAACATCCCCTGTGTTTTCGCTCCGCTTAAAAAAAGGATTTTTTTATTTTATTTTTTATATCCCATCAAATACTTAGTGGTTTTATATTCTCATGCATGGCCAGACACTGATTTCTCTCCTTAGCTTTGAGTATCATCTTTGTTTGAAAAGCTGAGCTTTTTTTTTTTTTTTTACTCAAGTGACGTTTTCTAATTTACTTGTGGTAGTTTCAAATGGTGTACACCAAGTGGTTTTTGCCATGCTATGTCACCATTACAATTTCTTTAGCTTCTAAACAAATCTGTGAGCGTTTTAATCAGAGATAAAGCTGCCCTATGTGTGTTGAACTGTGAGTAAAGTATATGCACTTGCCTAACCAAACTCTTCTGTCAGTACCCTTCGTTTTTAGGATAAAGAAGGAACAGTTATTGGAAATGTTACCAAGTTTTAAATGCCATTTGTTGTATTCTTCACTTTCAAAGTTGAACTCCACGCGGAAAATGCGCCCTTGTTTTCATGAACACATACTGTAGCGTACCTCACCTTTCACAACACACGCGTCTCCAACCCGGGTTGGGGAGCTTTAAGTAGGTTACTTTGGCCGGTTGCTTTCGCTTACGGCCATACCACGCTGAACACGCCCGATCTCGTCCGATCTCGGAAGCTAAGCAGCGTCGGGCCTGGTTAGTACTTGGATGGGAGACCGCCTGGGAATACCAGGTGCCGTAAGTTTTTCTCTCCATCAGCCAGTGCAACTTTTTTTTTCTTCAGGCTGTCTGTCTGTGCGTGCCTGCTCCCTAGTACGTAGATGTTCCAACCCCTTTGAATATTTGCTTCCTCCGTTTGAAAGCAAAATAAATAAATAAATAAATAAATAAATAACTAAATGCATAGGTAGGAAATATTGGCTAAGCCAGCAACAGGTCGAACAAAGTTGCACGAGTTGACTGTCAACAGTTGGCGGATTGGGGGAGTTTTAGTGCTTGTTTTCATCTGGAATGTTTAGCTTATTTTTTGGGGGTGACAGCTTTGTTTTCTATGTCCCTTTAGTTTTCACCGTTTTGTACAATTCCCGGTCTCGCTGTGTTCATTCGCCCAAGAGCTGCAAAGTCATTTTTTCAACACTGCCTGAGTATGGATAATAGCCTACAGTCTGCATGGCTGTCGACATCCCAGATATTGTGGTGTTTTCCTGAACAACTGTAGGTTACTCGTTTCAGGATGTCCGAGTAGAGCGAGTGACCAAAGTTCCTGTTTTTACGCACAGCGAATTGATATTTGAAAAGCTAATATCAGCGTGCTTCATGAAGTTTTGCTTGACAGCAGTTGCTACTACATAGCCTATGTTGTCGTATTAGATGCAGCATTCGATTGACGTGTGTCTACTATTACGTATAAGGCCTATATAAACCGTGCGCTAAGGAGAAGCGCTCATTCACGTCTCCGTCGCCGGAGGGAGCGCCACGCTTTCCGTCGTTAGTGTACATTTGTGGACATGTATGGATCATTGGCTGCCAGTGACTCTAGCACACCAGTAGAGAACTGCAGTTGGAGCAGTTGTTTTTACTTTCTCCGTGGCGAAGTTGAAGCAAAGCGGATCCATGAAACAACCCTCTTCACAACACATGACCTGAAGGCGCAATCCTAACTGGCCAGAGACCCAACTCGGAGCGTCTGCATCCCGACCGGTATGTGTACGTTGTTTTCATTGAGAGGCTACGTTTCTAAAACGAAGCTTATATTTCATGAATTGTAAATTAGGGCTGTTCTCTCCAATGAAACATCCCCTGTGTTTTCGCTCCGCTTAAAAAAAGGATTTTTTTATTTTATTTTTTATATCCCATCAAATACTTAGTGGTTTTATATTCTCATGCATGGCCAGACACTGATTTCTCTCCTTAGCTTTGAGTATCATCTTTGTTTGAAAAGCTGAGCTTTTTTTTTTTTTTTTACTCCAGTGACGTTTTCTAATTTACTTGTGGTAGTTTCAAATGGTGTACACCAAGTGGTTTTTGCCATGCTATGTCACCATTACAATTTCTTTAGCTTCTAAACAAATCTGTGAGCGTTTTAATCAGAGATAAAGCTGCCCTATGTGTGTTGAACTGTGAGTAAAGTATATGCACTTGCCTAACCAAACTCTTCTGTCAGTACCCTTCGTTTTTAGGATAAAGAAGGAACAGTTATTGGAAATGTTACCAAGTTTTAAATGCCATTTGTTGTATTCTTCACTTTCAAAGTTGAACTCCACGCGGAAAATGCGCCCTTGTTTTCATGAACACATACTGTAGCGTACCTCACCTTTCACAACACACGCGTCTCCAACCCGGGTTGGGGAGCTTTAAGTAGGTTACTTTGGCCGGTTGCTTTCGCTTACGGCCATACCACGCTGAACACGCCCGATCTCGTCCGATCTCGGAAGCTAAGCAGCGTCGGGCCTGGTTAGTACTTGGATGGGAGATCGCCTGGGAATACCAGGTGCCGTAAGCTTTTCTCTCCATCAGCCAGTGCAACTTTTTTTTTTTCAGGCTGTCTGTCTGTGCGTGCCTGCTCCCTAGTACGTAGATGTTCCAACCCCTTTGAATATTTGCTTCCTCCGTTTGAAAGCAAAATAAATAAATAAATAAATAAATAAATAACTAAATGCATAGGTAGGAAATATAGGCTAAGCCAGCAACAGGTCGAACAAAATTGCACGAGTTGACTGTCAACAGTTGGCGGATTGGGGGAGTTTTAGTGCTTGTTTTCATCTGGAATGTTTAGCTTATTTTTTGGGGGTGACAGCTTTGTTTTCTATGTCCCTTTAGTTTTCACCGTTTTGTACAATTCCCGGTCTCGCTGTGTTCATTCGCCCAAGAGCTGCAAAGTCATTTTTTCAACACTGCCTGAGTATGGATAATAGCCTACAGTCTGCATGGCTGTCGACATCCCAGATATTGTGGTGTTTTCCTGAACAACTGTAGGTTACTCGTTTCAGGATGTCCGAGTAGAGCGAGTGACCAAAGTTCCTGTTTTTACGCACAGCGAATTGATATTTGAAAAGCTAATATCAGCGTGCTTCATGAAGTTTTGCTTGACAGCAGTTGCTACTACATAGCCTATGTTGTCGTATTAGATGCAGCATTCGATTGACGTGTGTCTACTATTACGTATAAGGCCTATATAAACCGTGCGCTAAGGAGAAGCGCTCATTCACGTCTCCGTCGCCGGAGGGAGCGCCACGCTTTCCGTCGTTAGTGTACATTTGTGGACATGTATGGATCATTGGCTGCCAGTGACTCTAGCACACCAGTAGAGAACTGCAGTTGGAGCAGTTGTTTTTACTTTCTCCGTGGCGAAGTTGAAGCAAAGCGGATCCATGAAACAACCCTCTTCACAACACATGACCTGAAGGCGCAATCCTAACTGGCCAGAGACCCAACTCGGAGCGTCTGCATCCCGACCGGTATGTGTACGTTGTTTTCATTGAGAGGCTACGTTTCTAAAACGAAGCTTATATTTCATGAATTGTAAATTAGGGTTGTTCTCTCCAATGAAACATCCCCTGTGTTTTCGCTCCGCTTAAAAAAAGGATTTTTTATTTTATTTTTTATATCCCATCAAATACTTAGTGGTTTTATATTCTCATGCATGGCCAGACACTGATTTCTCTCCTTAGCTTTGAGTATCATCTTTGTTTGAAAAGCTGAGCTTTTTTTTTTTTTTTTACTCCAGTGACGTTTTCTAATTTACTTGTGGTAGTTTCAAATGGTGTACACCAAGTGGTTTTTGCCATGCTATGTCACCATTACAATTTCTTTAGCTTCTAAACAAATCTGTGAGCGTTTTAATCAGAGATAAAGCTGCCCTATGTGTGTTGAACTGTGAGTAAAGTATATGCACTTGCCTAACCAAACTCTTCTGTCAGTACCCTTCGTTTTTAGGATAAAGAAGGAACAGTTATTGGAAATGTTACCAAGTTTTAAATGCCATTTGTTGTATTCTTCACTTTCAAAGTTGAACTCCACGCGGAAAATGCGCCCTTGTTTTCATGAACACATACTGTAGCGTACCTCACCTTTCACAACACACGCGTCTCCAACCCGGGTTGGGGAGCTTTAAGTAGGTTACTTTGGCCGGTTGCTTTCGCTTACGGCCATACCACGCTGAACACGCCCGATCTCGTCCGATCTCGGAAGCTAAGCAGCGTCGTGCCTGGTTAGTACTTGGATGGGAGACCGCCTGGGAATACCAGGTGCCGTAAGCTTTTCTCTCCATCAGCCAGTGCAACTTTTTTTTTTTCAGGCTGTCTGTCTGTGCGTGCCTGCTCCCTAGTACGTAGATGTTCCAACCCCTTTGAATATTTGCTTCCTCCGTTTGAAAGCAAAATAAATAAATAAATAAATAAATAAATAACTAAATGCATAGGTAGGAAATATAGGCTAAGCCAGCAACAGGTCGAACAAAATTGCACGAGTTGACTGTCAACAGTTGGCGGATTGGGGGAGTTTTAGTGCTTGTTTTCATCTGGAATGTTTAGCTTATTTTTTGGGGGTGACAGCTTTGTTTTCTATGTCCCTTTAGTTTTCACCGTTTTGTACAATTCCCGGTCTCGCTGTGTTCATTCGCCCAAGAGCTGCAAAGTCATTTTTTCAACACTGCCTGAGTATGGATAATAGCCTACAGTCTGCATGGCTGTCGACATCCCAGATATTGTGGTGTTTTCCTGAACAACTGTAGGTTACTCGTTTCAGGATGTCCGAGTAGAGCGAGTGACCAAAGTTCCTGTTTTTACGCACAGCGAATTGATATTTGAAAAGCTAATATTAGCGTGCTTCATGAAGTTTTGCTTGACAGCAGTTGCTACTACATAGCCTATGTTGTCGTATTAGATGCAGCATTCGATTGACGTGTGTCTACTATTACGTATAAGGCCTATATAAACCGTGCGCTAAGGAGAAGCGCTCATTCACGTCTCCGTCGCCGGAGGGAGCGCCACGCTTTCCGTCGTTAGTGTACATTTGTGGACATGTATGGATCATTGGCTGCCAGTGACTCTAGCACACCAGTAGAGAACTGCAGTTGGAGCAGTTGTTTTTACTTTCTCCGTGGCGAAGTTGAAGCAAAGCGGATCCATGAAACAACCCTCTTCACAACACATGACCTGAAGGCGCAATCCTAACTGGCCAGAGACCCAACTCGGAGCGTCTGCATCCCGACCGGTATGTGTACGTTGTTTTCATTGAGAGGCTACGTTTCTAAAACGAAGCTTATATTTCATGAATTGTAAATTAGGGTTGTTCTCTCCAATGAAACATCCCCTGTGTTTTCGCTCCGCTTAAAAAAAGGATTTTTTATTTTATTTTTTATATCCCATCAAATACTTAGTGGTTTTATATTCTCATGCATGGCCAGACACTGATTTCTCTCCTTAGCTTTGAGTATCATCTTTGTTTGAAAAGCTGAGCTTTTTTTTTTTTTTTTACTCCAGTGACGTTTTCTAATTTACTTGTGGTAGTTTCAAATGGTGTACACCAAGTGGTTTTTGCCATGCTATGTCACCATTACAATTTCTTTAGCTTCTAAACAAATCTGTGAGCGTTTTAATCAGAGATAAAGCTGCCCTATGTGTGTTGAACTGTGAGTAAAGTATATGCACTTGCCTAACCAAACTCTTCTGTCAGTACCCTTCGTTTTTAGGATAAAGAAGGAACAGTTATTGGAAATGTTACCAAGTTTTAAATGCCATTTGTTGTATTCTTCACTTTCAAAGTTGAACTCCACGCGGAAAATGCGCCCTTGTTTTCATGAACACATACTGTAGCGTACCTCACCTTTCACAACACACGCGTCTCCAACCCGGGTTGGGGAGCTTTAAGTAGGTTACTTTGGCCGGTTGCTTTCGCTTACGGCCATACCACGCTGAACACGCCCGATCTCGTCCGATCTCGGAAGCTAAGCAGCGTCGGGCCTGGTTAGTACTTGGATGGGAGACCGCCTGGGAATACCAGGTGCCGTAAGCTTTTCTCTCCATCAGCCAGTGCAACTTTTTTTTTTTCAGGCTGTCTGTCTGTGCGTGCCTGCTCCCTAGTACGTAGATGTTCCAACCCCTTTGAATATTTGCTTCCTCCGTTTGAAAGCAAAATAAATAAATAAATAAATAAATAAATAACTAAATGCATAGGTAGGAAATATAGGCTAAGCCAGCAACAGGTCGAACAAAATTGCACGAGTTGACTGTCAACAGTTGGCGGATTGGGGGAGTTTTAGTGCTTGTTTTCATCTGGAATGTTTAGCTTATTTTTTGGGGGTGACAGCTTTGTTTTCTATGTCCCTTTAGTTTTCACCGTTTTGTACAATTCCCGGTCTCGCTGTGTTCATTCGCCCAAGAGCTGCAAAGTCATTTTTTCAACACTGCCTGAGTATGGATAATAGCCTACAGTCTGCATGGCTGTCGACATCCCAGATATTGTGGTGTTTTCCTGAACAACTGTAGGTTACTCGTTTCAGGATGTCCGAGTAGAGCGAGTGACCAAAGTTCCTGTTTTTACGCACAGCGAATTGATATTTGAAAAGCTAATATCAGCGTGCTTCATGAAGTTTTGCTTGACAGCAGTTGCTACTACATAGCCTATGTTGTCGTATTAGATGCAGCATTCGATTGACGTGTGTCTACTATTACGTATAAGGCCTATATAAACCGTGCGCTAAGGAGAAGCGCTCATTCACGTCTCCGTCGCCGGAGGGAGCGCCACGCTTTCCGTCGTTAGTGTACATTTGTGGACATGTATGGATCATTGGCTGCCAGTGACTCTAGCACACCAGTAGAGAACTGCAGTTGGAGCAGTTGTTTTTACTTTCTCCGTGGCGAAGTTGAAGCAAAGCGGATCCATGAAATAACCCTCTTCACAACACATGACCTGAAGGCGCAATCCTAACTGGCCAGAGACCCAACTCGGAGCGTCTGCATCCCGACCGGTATGTGTACGTTGTTTTCATTGAGAGGCTACGTTTCTAAAACGAAGCTTATATTTCATGAATTGTAAATTAGGGTTGTTCTCTCCAATGAAACATCCCCTGTGTTTTCGCTCCGCTTAAAAAAAGGATTTTTTATTTTATTTTTTATATCCCATCAAATACTTAGTGGTTTTATATTCTCATGCATGGCCAGGCACTGATTTCTCTCCTTAGCTTTGAGTATCATCTTTGTTTGAAAAGCTGAGCTTTTTTTTTTTTTTTTACTCCAGTGACGTTTTCTAATTTACTTGTGGTAGTTTCAAATGGTGTACACCAAGTGGTTTTTGCCATGCTATGTCACCATTACAATTTCTTTAGCTTCTAAACAAATCTGTGAGCGTTTTAATCAGAGATAAAGCTGCCCTATGTGTGTTGAACTGTGAGTAAAGTATATGCACTTGCCTAACCAAACTCTTCTGTCAGTACCCTTCGTTTTTAGGATAAAGAAGGAACAGTTATTGGAAATGTTACCAAGTTTTAAATGCCATTTGTTGTATTCTTCACTTTCAAAGTTGAACTCCACGCGGAAAATGCGCCCTTGTTTTCATGAACACATACTGTAGCGTACCTCACCTTTCACAACACACGCGTCTCCAACCCGGGTTGGGGAGCTTTAAGTAGGTTACTTTGGCCGGTTGCTTTCGCTTACGGCCATACCACGCTGAACACGCCCGATCTCGTCCGATCTCGGAAGCTAAGCAGCGTCGGGCCTGGTTAGTACTTGGATGGGAGACCGCCTGGGAATACCAGGTGCCGTAAGCTTTTCTCTCCATCAGCCAGTGCAACTTTTTTTTTTTCAGGCTGTCTGTCTGTGCGTGCCTGCTCCCTAGTACGTAGATGTTCCAACCCCTTTGAATATTTGCTTCCTCCGTTTGAAAGCAAAATAAATAAATAAATAAATAAATAAATAACTAAATGCATAGGTAGGAAATATAGGCTAAGCCAGCAACAGGTCGAACAAAATTGCACGAGTTGACTGTCAACAGTTGGCGGATTGGGGGAGTTTTAGTGCTTGTTTTCATCTGGAATGTTTAGCTTATTTTTTGGGGGTGACAGCTTTGTTTTCTATGTCCCTTTAGTTTTCACCGTTTTGTACAATTCCCGGTCTCGCTGTGTTCATTCGCCCAAGAGCTGCAAAGTCATTTTTTCAACACTGCCTGAGTATGGATAATAGCCTACAGTCTGCATGGCTGTCGACATCCCAGATATTGTGGTGTTTTCCTGAACAACTGTAGGTTACTCGTTTCAGGATGTCCGAGTAGAGCGAGTGACCAAAGTTCCTGTTTTTACGCACAGCGAATTGATATTTGAAAAGCTAATATCAGCGTGCTTCATGAAGTTTTGCTTGACAGCAGTTGCTACTACATAGCCTATGTTGTCGTATTAGATGCAGCATTCGATTGACGTGTGTCTACTATTACGTATAAGGCCTATATAAACCGTGCGCTAAGGAGAAGCGCTCATTCACGTCTCCGTCGCCGGAGGGAGCGCCACGCTTTCCGTCGTTAGTGTACATTTGTGGACATGTATGGATCATTGGCTGCCAGTGACTCTAGCACACCAGTAGAGAACTGCAGTTGGAGCAGTTGTTTTTACTTTCTCCGTGGCGAAGTTGAAGCAAAGCGGATCCATGAAACAACCCTCTTCACAACACATGACCTGAAGGCGCAATCCTAACTGGCCAGAGACCCAACTCGGAGCGTCTGCATCCCGACCGGTATGTGTACGTTGTTTTCATTGAGAGGCTACGTTTCTAAAACGAAGCTTATATTTCATGAATTGTAAATTAGGGTTGTTCTCTCCAATGAAACATCCCCTGTGTTTTCGCTCCGCTTAAAAAAAGGATTTTTTATTTTATTTTTTATATCCCATCAAATACTTAGTGGTTTTATATTCTCATGCATGGCCAGACACTGATTTCTCTCCTTAGCTTTGAGTATAATCTTTGTTTGAAAAGCTGAGCTTTTTTTTTTTTTTTTACTCCAGTGACGTTTTCTAATTTACTTGTGGTAGTTTCAAATGGTGTACACCAAGTGGTTTTTGCCATGCTATGTCACCATTACAATTTCTTTAGCTTCTAAACAAATCTGTGAGCGTTTTAATCAGAGATAAAGCTGCCCTATGTGTGTTGAACTGTGAGTAAAGTATATGCACTTGCCTAACCAAACTCTTCTGTCAGTACCCTTCGTTTTTAGGATAAAGAAGGAACAGTTATTGGAAATGTTACCAAGTTTTAAATGCCATTTGTTGTATTCTTCACTTTCAAAGTTGAACTCCACGCGGAAAATGCGCCCTTGTTTTCATGAACACATACTGTAGCGTACCTCACCTTTCACAACACACGCGTCTCCAACCCGGGTTGGGGAGCTTTAAGTAGGTTACTTTGGCCGGTTGCTTTCGCTTACGGCCATACCACGCTGAACACGCCCGATCTCGTCCGATCTCGGAAGCTAAGCAGCGTCGGGCCTGGTTAGTACTTGGATGGGAGACCGCCTGGGAATACCAGGTGCCGTAAGCTTTTCTCTCCATCAGCCAGTGCAACTTTTTTTTTTTCAGGCTGTCTGTCTGTGCGTGCCTGCTCCCTAGTACGTAGATGTTCCAACCCCTTTGAATATTTGCTTCCTCCGTTTGAAAGCAAAATAAATAAATAAATAAATAAATAAATAACTAAATGCATAGGTAGGAAATATAGGCTAAGCCAGCAACAGGTCGAACAAAATTGCACGAGTTGACTGTCAACAGTTGGCGGATTGGGGGAGTTTTAGTGCTTGTTTTCATCTGGAATGTTTAGCTTATTTTTTGGGGGTGACAGCTTTGTTTTCTATGTCCCTTTAGTTTTCACCGTTTTGTACAATTCCCGGTCTCGCTGTGTTCATTCGCCCAAGAGCTGCAAAGTCATTTTTTCAACACTGCCTGAGTATGGATAATAGCCTACAGTCTGCATGGCTGTCGACATCCCAGATATTGTGGTGTTTTCCTGAACAACTGTAGGTTACTCGTTTCAGGATGTCCGAGTAGAGCGAGTGACCAAAGTTCCTGTTTTTACGCACAGCGAATTGATATTTGAAAAGCTAATATTAGCGTGCTTCATGAAGTTTTGCTTGACAGCAGTTGCTACTACATAGCCTATGTTGTCGTATTAGATGCAGCATTCGATTGACGTGTGTCTACTATTACGTATAAGGCCTATATAAACCGTGCGCTAAGGAGAAGCGCTCATTCACGTCTCCGTCGCCGGAGGGAGCGCCACGCTTTCCGTCGTTAGTGTACATTTGTGGACATGTATGGATCATTGGCTGCCAGTGACTCTAGCACACCAGTAGAGAACTGCAGTTGGAGCAGTTGTTTTTACTTTCTCCGTGGCGAAGTTGAAGCAAAGCGGATCCATGAAACAACCCTCTTCACAACACATGACCTGAAGGCGCAATCCTAACTGGCCAGAGACCCAACTCGGAGCGTCTGCATCCCGACCGGTATGTGTACGTTGTTTTCATTGAGAGGCTACGTTTCTAAAACGAAGCTTATATTTCATGAATTGTAAATTAGGGTTGTTCTCTCCAATGAAACATCCCCTGTGTTTTCGCTCCGCTTAAAAAAAGGATTTTTTATTTTATTTTTTATATCCCATCAAATACTTAGTGGTTTTATATTCTCATGCATGGCCAGACACTGATTTCTCTCCTTAGCTTTGAGTATCATCTTTGTTTGAAAAGCTGAGCTTTTTTTTTTTTTTTTACTCCAGTGACGTTTTCTAATTTACTTGTGGTAGTTTCAAATGGTGTACACCAAGTGGTTTTTGCCATGCTATGTCACCATTACAATTTCTTTAGCTTCTAAACAAATCTGTGAGCGTTTTAATCAGAGATAAAGCTGCCCTATGTGTGTTGAACTGTGAGTAAAGTATATGCACTTGCCTAACCAAACTCTTCTGTCAGTACCCTTCGTTTTTAGGATAAAGAAGGAACAGTTATTGGAAATGTTACCAAGTTTTAAATGCCATTTGTTGTATTCTTCACTTTCAAAGTTGAACTCCACGCGGAAAATGCGCCCTTGTTTTCATGAACACATACTGTAGCGTACCTCACCTTTCACAACACACGCGTCTCCAACCCGGGTTGGGGAGCTTTAAGTAGGTTACTTTGGCCGGTTGCTTTCGCTTACGGCCATACCACGCTGAACACGCCCGATCTCGTCCGATCTCGGAAGCTAAGCAGCGTCGGGCCTGGTTAGTACTTGGATGGGAGACCGCCTGGGAATACCAGGTGCCGTAAGCTTTTCTCTCCATCAGCCAGTGCAACTTTTTTTTTTTCAGGCTGTCTGTCTGTGCGTGCCTGCTCCCTAGTACGTAGATGTTCCAACCCCTTTGAATATTTGCTTCCTCCGTTTGAAAGCAAAATAAATAAATAAATAAATAAATAAATAACTAAATGCATAGGTAGGAAATATAGGCTAAGCCAGCAACAGGTCGAACAAAATTGCACGAGTTGACTGTCAACAGTTGGCGGATTGGGGGAGTTTTAGTGCTTGTTTTCATCTGGAATGTTTAGCTTATTTTTTGGGGGTGACAGCTTTGTTTTCTATGTCCCTTTAGTTTTCACCGTTTTGTACAATTCCCGGTCTCGCTGTGTTCATTCGCCCAAGAGCTGCAAAGTCATTTTTTCAACACTGCCTGAGTATGGATAATAGCCTACAGTCTGCATGGCTGTCGACATCCCAGATATTGTGGTGTTTTCCTGAACAACTGTAGGTTACTCGTTTCAGGATGTCCGAGTAGAGCGAGTGACCAAAGTTCCTGTTTTTACGCACAGCGAATTGATATTTGAAAAGCTAATATCAGCGTGCTTCATGAAGTTTTGCTTGACAGCAGTTGCTACTACATAGCCTATGTTGTCGTATTAGATGCAGCATTCGATTGACGTGTGTCTACTATTACGTATAAGGCCTATATAAACCGTGCGCTAAGGAGAAGCGCTCATTCACGTCTCCGTCGCCGGAGGGAGCGCCACGCTTTCCGTCGTTAGTGTACATTTGTGGACATGTATGGATCATTGGCTGCCAGTGACTCTAGCACACCAGTAGAGAACTGCAGTTGGAGCAGTTGTTTTTACTTTCTCCGTGGCGAAGTTGAAGCAAAGCGGATCCATGAAATAACCCTCTTCACAACACATGACCTGAAGGCGCAATCCTAACTGGCCAGAGACCCAACTCGGAGCGTCTGCATCCCGACCGGTATGTGTACGTTGTTTTCATTGAGAGGCTACGTTTCTAAAACGAAGCTTATATTTCATGAATTGTAAATTAGGGTTGTTCTCTCCAATGAAACATCCCCTGTGTTTTCGCTCCGCTTAAAAAAAGGATTTTTTATTTTATTTTTTATATCCCATCAAATACTTAGTGGTTTTATATTCTCATGCATGGCCAGGCACTGATTTCTCTCCTTAGCTTTGAGTATCATCTTTGTTTGAAAAGCTGAGCTTTTTTTTTTTTTTTTACTCCAGTGACGTTTTCTAATTTACTTGTGGTAGTTTCAAATGGTGTACACCAAGTGGTTTTTGCCATGCTATGTCACCATTACAATTTCTTTAGCTTCTAAACAAATCTGTGAGCGTTTTAATCAGAGATAAAGCTGCCCTATGTGTGTTGAACTGTGAGTAAAGTATATGCACTTGCCTAACCAAACTCTTCTGTCAGTACCCTTCGTTTTTAGGATAAAGAAGGAACAGTTATTGGAAATGTTACCAAGTTTTAAATGCCATTTGTTGTATTCTTCACTTTCAAAGTTGAACTCCACGCGGAAAATGCGCCCTTGTTTTCATGAACACATACTGTAGCGTACCTCACCTTTCACAACACACGCGTCTCCAACCCGGGTTGGGGAGCTTTAAGTAGGTTACTTTGGCCGGTTGCTTTCGCTTACGGCCATACCACGCTGAACACGCCCGATCTCGTCCGATCTCGGAAGCTAAGCAGCGTCGGGCCTGGTTAGTACTTGGATGGGAGACCGCCTGGGAATACCAGGTGCCGTAAGCTTTTCTCTCCATCAGCCAGTGCAACTTTTTTTTTTTCAGGCTGTCTGTCTGTGCGTGCCTGCTCCCTAGTACGTAGATGTTCCAACCCCTTTGAATATTTGCTTCCTCCGTTTGAAAGCAAAATAAATAAATAAATAAATAAATAAATAACTAAATGCATAGGTAGGAAATATAGGCTAAGCCAGCAACAGGTCGAACAAAATTGCACGAGTTGACTGTCAACAGTTGGCGGATTGGGGGAGTTTTAGTGCTTGTTTTCATCTGGAATGTTTAGCTTATTTTTTGGGGGTGACAGCTTTGTTTTCTATGTCCCTTTAGTTTTCACCGTTTTGTACAATTCCCGGTCTCGCTGTGTTCATTCGCCCAAGAGCTGCAAAGTCATTTTTTCAACACTGCCTGAGTATGGATAATAGCCTACAGTCTGCATGGCTGTCGACATCCCAGATATTGTGGTGTTTTCCTGAACAACTGTAGGTTACTCGTTTCAGGATGTCCGAGTAGAGCGAGTGACCAAAGTTCCTGTTTTTACGCACAGCGAATTGATATTTGAAAAGCTAATATCAGCGTGCTTCATGAAGTTTTGCTTGACAGCAGTTGCTACTACATAGCCTATGTTGTCGTATTAGATGCAGCATTCGATTGACGTGTGTCTACTATTACGTATAAGGCCTATATAAACCGTGCGCTAAGGAGAAGCGCTCATTCACGTCTCCGTCGCCGGAGGGAGCGCCACGCTTTCCGTCGTTAGTGTACATTTGTGGACATGTATGGATCATTGGCTGCCAGTGACTCTAGCACACCAGTAGAGAACTGCAGTTGGAGCAGTTGTTTTTACTTTCTCCGTGGCGAAGTTGAAGCAAAGCGGATCCATGAAACAACCCTCTTCACAACACATGACCTGAAGGCGCAATCCTAACTGGCCAGAGACCCAACTCGGAGCGTCTGCATCCCGACCGGTATGTGTACGTTGTTTTCATTGAGAGGCTACGTTTCTAAAACGAAGCTTATATTTCATGAATTGTAAATTAGGGTTGTTCTCTCCAATGAAACATCCCCTGTGTTTTCGCTCCGCTTAAAAAAAGGATTTTTTATTTTATTTTTTATATCCCATCAAATACTTAGTGGTTTTATATTCTCATGCATGGCCAGACACTGATTTCTCTCCTTAGCTTTGAGTATAATCTTTGTTTGAAAAGCTGAGCTTTTTTTTTTTTTTTTACTCCAGTGACGTTTTCTAATTTACTTGTGGTAGTTTCAAATGGTGTACACCAAGTGGTTTTTGCCATGCTATGTCACCATTACAATTTCTTTAGCTTCTAAACAAATCTGTGAGCGTTTTAATCAGAGATAAAGCTGCCCTATGTGTGTTGAACTGTGAGTAAAGTATATGCACTTGCCTAACCAAACTCTTCTGTCAGTACCCTTCGTTTTTAGGATAAAGAAGGAACAGTTATTGGAAATGTTACCAAGTTTTAAATGCCATTTGTTGTATTCTTCACTTTCAAAGTTGAACTCCACGCGGAAAATGCGCCCTTGTTTTCATGAACACATACTGTAGCGTACCTCACCTTTCACAACACACGCGTCTCCAACCCGGGTTGGGGAGCTTTAAGTAGGTTACTTTGGCCGGTTGCTTTCGCTTACGGCCATACCACGCTGAACACGCCCGATCTCGTCCGATCTCGGAAGCTAAGCAGCGTCGGGCCTGGTTAGTACTTGGATGGGAGACCGCCTGGGAATACCAGGTGCCGTAAGCTTTTCTCTCCATCAGCCAGTGCAACTTTTTTTTTTTCAGGCTGTCTGTCTGTGCGTGCCTGCTCCCTAGTACGTAGATGTTCCAACCCCTTTGAATATTTGCTTCCTCCGTTTGAAAGCAAAATAAATAAA
Organism: Sardina pilchardus; assembly: GCF_963854185.1. NCBI lineage: Eukaryota > Metazoa > Chordata > Actinopteri > Clupeiformes > Clupeidae > Sardina > Sardina pilchardus. The sequence goes on along the minus strand of NC_085010.1, from coordinate 499,546 downwards.
TAAATAAATAAATAAATAACTAAATGCATAGGTAGGAAATATAGGCTAAGCCAGCAACAGGTCGAACAAAATTGCACGAGTTGACTGTCAACAGTTGGCGGATTGGGGGAGTTTTAGTGCTTGTTTTCATCTGGAATGTTTAGCTTATTTTTTGGGGGTGACAGCTTTGTTTTCTATGTCCCTTTAGTTTTCACCGTTTTGTACAATTCCCGGTCTCGCTGTGTTCATTCGCCCAAGAGCTGCAAAGTCATTTTTTCAACACTGCCTGAGTATGGATAATAGCCTACAGTCTGCATGGCTGTCGACATCCCAGATATTGTGGTGTTTTCCTGAACAACTGTAGGTTACTCGTTTCAGGATGTCCGAGTAGAGCGAGTGACCAAAGTTCCTGTTTTTACGCACAGCGAATTGATATTTGAAAAGCTAATATCAGCGTGCTTCATGAAGTTTTGCTTGACAGCAGTTGCTACTACATAGCCTATGTTGTCGTATTAGATGCAGCATTCGATTGACGTGTGTCTACTATTACGTATAAGGCCTATATAAACCGTGCGCTAAGGAGAAGCGCTCATTCACGTCTCCGTCGCCGGAGGGAGCGCCACGCTTTCCGTCGTTAGTGTACATTTGTGGACATGTATGGATCATTGGCTGCCAGTGACTCTAGCACACCAGTAGAGAACTGCAGTTGGAGCAGTTGTTTTTACTTTCTCCGTGGCGAAGTTGAAGCAAAGCGGATCCATGAAACAACCCTCTTCACAACACATGACCTGAAGGCGCAATCCTAACTGGCCAGAGACCCAACTCGGAGCGTCTGCATCCCGACCGGTATGTGTACGTTGTTTTCATTGAGAGGCTACGTTTCTAAAACGAAGCTTATATTTCATGAATTGTAAATTAGGGTTGTTCTCTCCAATGAAACATCCCCTGTGTTTTCGCTCCGCTTAAAAAAAGGATTTTTTATTTTATTTTTTATATCCCATCAAATACTTAGTGGTTTTATATTCTCATGCATGGCCAGACACTGATTTCTCTCCTTAGCTTTGAGTATCATCTTTGTTTGAAAAGCTGAGCTTTTTTTTTTTTTTTTACTCCAGTGACGTTTTCTAATTTACTTGTGGTAGTTTCAAATGGTGTACACCAAGTGGTTTTTGCCATGCTATGTCACCATTACAATTTCTTTAGCTTCTAAACAAATCTGTGAGCGTTTTAATCAGAGATAAAGCTGCCCTATGTGTGTTGAACTGTGAGTAAAGTATATGCACTTGCCTAACCAAACTCTTCTGTCAGTACCCTTCGTTTTTAGGATAAAGAAGGAACAGTTATTGGAAATGTTACCAAGTTTTAAATGCCATTTGTTGTATTCTTCACTTTCAAAGTTGAACTCCACGCGGAAAATGCGCCCTTGTTTTCATGAACACATACTGTAGCGTACCTCACCTTTCACAACACACGCGTCTCCAACCCGGGTTGGGGAGCTTTAAGTAGGTTACTTTGGCCGGTTGCTTTCGCTTACGGCCATACCACGCTGAACACGCCCGATCTCGTCCGATCTCGGAAGCTAAGCAGCGTCGTGCCTGGTTAGTACTTGGATGGGAGACCGCCTGGGAATACCAGGTGCCGTAAGCTTTTCTCTCCATCAGCCAGTGCAACTTTTTTTTTTTCAGGCTGTCTGTCTGTGCGTGCCTGCTCCCTAGTACGTAGATGTTCCAACCCCTTTGAATATTTGCTTCCTCCGTTTGAAAGCAAAATAAATAAATAAATAAATAAATAAATAACTAAATGCATAGGTAGGAAATATAGGCTAAGCCAGCAACAGGTCGAACAAAATTGCACGAGTTGACTGTCAACAGTTGGCGGATTGGGGGAGTTTTAGTGCTTGTTTTCATCTGGAATGTTTAGCTTATTTTTTGGGGGTGACAGCTTTGTTTTCTATGTCCCTTTAGTTTTCACCGTTTTGTACAATTCCCGGTCTCGCTGTGTTCATTCGCCCAAGAGCTGCAAAGTCATTTTTTCAACACTGCCTGAGTATGGATAATAGCCTACAGTCTGCATGGCTGTCGACATCCCAGATATTGTGGTGTTTTCCTGAACAACTGTAGGTTACTCGTTTCAGGATGTCCGAGTAGAGCGAGTGACCAAAGTTCCTGTTTTTACGCACAGCGAATTGATATTTGAAAAGCTAATATTAGCGTGCTTCATGAAGTTTTGCTTGACAGCAGTTGCTACTACATAGCCTATGTTGTCGTATTAGATGCAGCATTCGATTGACGTGTGTCTACTATTACGTATAAGGCCTATATAAACCGTGCGCTAAGGAGAAGCGCTCATTCACGTCTCCGTCGCCGGAGGGAGCGCCACGCTTTCCGTCGTTAGTGTACATTTGTGGACATGTATGGATCATTGGCTGCCAGTGACTCTAGCACACCAGTAGAGAACTGCAGTTGGAGCAGTTGTTTTTACTTTCTCCGTGGCGAAGTTGAAGCAAAGCGGATCCATGAAACAACCCTCTTCACAACACATGACCTGAAGGCGCAATCCTAACTGGCCAGAGACCCAACTCGGAGCGTCTGCATCCCGACCGGTATGTGTACGTTGTTTTCATTGAGAGGCTACGTTTCTAAAACGAAGCTTATATTTCATGAATTGTAAATTAGGGTTGTTCTCTCCAATGAAACATCCCCTGTGTTTTCGCTCCGCTTAAAAAAAGGATTTTTTATTTTATTTTTTATATCCCATCAAATACTTAGTGGTTTTATATTCTCATGCATGGCCAGACACTGATTTCTCTCCTTAGCTTTGAGTATCATCTTTGTTTGAAAAGCTGAGCTTTTTTTTTTTTTTTTACTCCAGTGACGTTTTCTAATTTACTTGTGGTAGTTTCAAATGGTGTACACCAAGTGGTTTTTGCCATGCTATGTCACCATTACAATTTCTTTAGCTTCTAAACAAATCTGTGAGCGTTTTAATCAGAGATAAAGCTGCCCTATGTGTGTTGAACTGTGAGTAAAGTATATGCACTTGCCTAACCAAACTCTTCTGTCAGTACCCTTCGTTTTTAGGATAAAGAAGGAACAGTTATTGGAAATGTTACCAAGTTTTAAATGCCATTTGTTGTATTCTTCACTTTCAAAGTTGAACTCCACGCGGAAAATGCGCCCTTGTTTTCATGAACACATACTGTAGCGTACCTCACCTTTCACAACACACGCGTCTCCAACCCGGGTTGGGGAGCTTTAAGTAGGTTACTTTGGCCGGTTGCTTTCGCTTACGGCCATACCACGCTGAACACGCCCGATCTCGTCCGTTCTCGTAAGCTAAGCAGCGTCGGGCCTGGTTAGTACTTGGATGGGAGACCGCCTGGGAATACCAGGTGCCGTAAGCTTTTCTCTCCATCAGCCAGTGCAACTTTTTTTTTTTCAGGCTGTCTGTCTGTGCGTGCCTGCTCCCTAGTACGTAGATGTTCCAACCCCTTTGAATATTTGCTTCCTCCGTTTGAAAGCAAAATAAATAAATAAATAAATAAATAAATAACTAAATGCATAGGTAGGAAATATAGGCTAAGCCAGCAACAGGTCGAACAAAATTGCACGAGTTGACTGTCAACAGTTGGCGGATTGGGGGAGTTTTAGTGCTTGTTTTCATCTGGAATGTTTAGCTTATTTTTTGGGGGTGACAGCTTTGTTTTCTATGTCCCTTTAGTTTTCACCGTTTTGTACAATTCCCGGTCTCGCTGTGTTCATTCGCCCAAGAGCTGCAAAGTCATTTTTTCAACACTGCCTGAGTATGGATAATAGCCTACAGTCTGCATGGCTGTCGACATCCCAGATATTGTGGTGTTTTCCTGAACAACTGTAGGTTACTCGTTTCAGGATGTCCGAGTAGAGCGAGTGACCAAAGTTCCTGTTTTTACGCACAGCGAATTGATATTTGAAAAGCTAATATCAGCGTGCTTCATGAAGTTTTGCTTGACAGCAGTTGCTACTACATAGCCTATGTTGTCGTATTAGATGCAGCATTCGATTGACGTGTGTCTACTATTACGTATAAGGCCTATATAAACCGTGCGCTAAGGAGAAGCGCTCATTCACGTCTCCGTCGCCGGAGGGAGCGCCACGCTTTCCGTCGTTAGTGTACATTTGTGGACATGTATGGATCATTGGCTGCCAGTGACTCTAGCACACCAGTAGAGAACTGCAGTTGGAGCAGTTGTTTTTACTTTCTCCGTGGCGAAGTTGAAGCAAAGCGGATCCATGAAACAACCCTCTTCACAACACATGACCTGAAGGCGCAATCCTAACTGGCCAGAGACCCAACTCGGAGCGTCTGCATCCCGACCGGTATGTGTACGTTGTTTTCATTGAGAGGCTACGTTTCTAAAACGAAGCTTATATTTCATGAATTGTAAATTAGGGTTGTTCTCTCCAATGAAACATCCCCTGTGTTTTCGCTCCGCTTAAAAAAAGGATTTTTTATTTTATTTTTTATATCCCATCAAATACTTAGTGGTTTTATATTCTCATGCATGGCCAGGCACTGATTTCTCTCCTTAGCTTTGAGTATCATCTTTGTTTGAAAAGCTGAGCTTTTTTTTTTTTTTTTACTCCAGTGACGTTTTCTAATTTACTTGTGGTAGTTTCAAATGGTGTACACCAAGTGGTTTTTGCCATGCTATGTCACCATTACAATTTCTTTAGCTTCTAAACAAATCTGTGAGCGTTTTAATCAGAGATAAAGCTGCCCTATGTGTGTTGAACTGTGAGTAAAGTATATGCACTTGCCTAACCAAACTCTTCTGTCAGTACCCTTCGTTTTTAGGATAAAGAAGGAACAGTTATTGGAAATGTTACCAAGTTTTAAATGCCATTTGTTGTATTCTTCACTTTCAAAGTTGAACTCCACGCGGAAAATGCGCCCTTGTTTTCATGAACACATACTGTAGCGTACCTCACCTTTCACAACACACGCGTCTCCAACCCGGGTTGGGGAGCTTTAAGTAGGTTACTTTGGCCGGTTGCTTTCGCTTACGGCCATACCACGCTGAACACGCCCGATCTCGTCCGATCTCGGAAGCTAAGCAGCGTCGGGCCTGGTTAGTACTTGGATGGGAGACCGCCTGGGAATACCAGGTGCCGTAAGCTTTTCTCTCCATCAGCCAGTGCAACTTTTTTTTTTTCAGGCTGTCTGTCTGTGCGTGCCTGCTCCCTAGTACGTAGATGTTCCAACCCCTTTGAATATTTGCTTCCTCCGTTTGAAAGCAAAATAAATAAATAAATAAATAAATAAATAACTAAATGCATAGGTAGGAAATATAGGCTAAGCCAGCAACAGGTCGAACAAAATTGCACGAGTTGACTGTCAACAGTTGGCGGATTGGGGGAGTTTTAGTGCTTGTTTTCATCTGGAATGTTTAGCTTATTTTTTGGGGGTGACAGCTTTGTTTTCTATGTCCCTTTAGTTTTCACCGTTTTGTACAATTCCCGGTCTCGCTGTGTTCATTCGCCCAAGAGCTGCAAAGTCATTTTTTCAACACTGCCTGAGTATGGATAATAGCCTACAGTCTGCATGGCTGTCGACATCCCAGATATTGTGGTGTTTTCCTGAACAACTGTAGGTTACTCGTTTCAGGATGTCCGAGTAGAGCGAGTGACCAAAGTTCCTGTTTTTACGCACAGCGAATTGATATTTGAAAAGCTAATATCAGCGTGCTTCATGACGTTTTGCTTGACAGCAGTTGCTACTACATAGCCTATGTTGTCGTATTAGATGCAGCATTCGATTGACGTGTGTCTACTATTACGTATAAGGCCTATATAAACCGTGCGCTAAGGAGAAGCGCTCATTCACGTCTCCGTCGCCGGAGGGAGCGCCACGCTTTCCGTCGTTAGTGTACATTTGTGGACATGTATGGATCATTGGCTGCCAGTGACTCTAGCACACCAGTAGAGAACTGCAGTTGGAGCAGTTGTTTTTACTTTCTCCGTGGCGAAGTTGAAGCAAAGCGGATCCATGAAACAACCCTCTTCACAACACATGACCTGAAGGCGCAATCCTAACTGGCCAGAGACCCAACTCGGAGCGTCTGCATCCCGACCGGTATGTGTACGTTGTTTTCATTGAGAGGCTACGTTTCTAAAACGAAGCTTATATTTCATGAATTGTAAATTAGGGTTGTTCTCTCCAATGAAACATCCCCTGTGTTTTCGCTCCGCTTAAAAAAAGGATTTTTTATTTTATTTTTTATATCCCATCAAATACTTAGTGGTTTTATATTCTCATGCATGGCCAGACACTGATTTCTCTCCTTAGCTTTGAGTATAATCTTTGTTTGAAAAGCTGAGCTTTTTTTTTTTTTTTTACTCCAGTGACGTTTTCTAATTTACTTGTGGTAGTTTCAAATGGTGTACACCAAGTGGTTTTTGCCATGCTATGTCACCATTACAATTTCTTTAGCTTCTAAACAAATCTGTGAGCGTTTTAATCAGAGATAAAGCTGCCCTATGTGTGTTGAACTGTGAGTAAAGTATATGCACTTGCCTAACCAAACTCTTCTGTCAGTACCCTTCGTTTTTAGGATAAAGAAGGAACAGTTATTGGAAATGTTACCAAGTTTTAAATGCCATTTGTTGTATTCTTCACTTTCAAAGTTGAACTCCACGCGGAAAATGCGCCCTTGTTTTCATGAACACATACTGTAGCGTACCTCACCTTTCACAACACACGCGTCTCCAACCCGGGTTGGGGAGCTTTAAGTAGGTTACTTTGGCCGGTTGCTTTCGCTTACGGCCATACCACGCTGAACACGCCCGATCTCGTCCGATCTCGGAAGCTAAGCAGCGTCGGGCCTGGTTAGTACTTGGATGGGAGACCGCCTGGGAACGGCTCATGACCCCCCAAAGTCCCTATCGCTGATCCTGGGTTGAGCAGAAAAAGGATCAAAAAGGATCAAAAAGCATGGCGCCCTCTGGTGGCCAAGCTGTTGTATGTCATCTCTGAATTAAAATGAGGGTGTATTGTAGGTGATGTACAATTTAGGTGTTATAGATCAGTCCTTATGAATCATATATACAAAACATGATGATAGAGAATACGGAGTATTTATGTTTTATTTTATATCAAATTTGTATTTTTCCAGAACAGGACAGAGCTTTAACTCAGGTAAATATTCTAAGAAGATTCACAGTGTTTTCACACAGGTTTGAAAGCTAGTAATTTCTGGTAATGTGCATATCTGAAGAGACTTCCTTTAATTGTCAGGAAGCTTGCTTGACAGTTTGAAAGGCTCTTGGCAGGTTTTTTTTTTTTTACACTATCCCCTTCTGAAACCTGAGCATACAGAGACTCCAAAATACTTGAAATACTTTTACAACTTTTATTTTTCACCCAGAATGTGTTTCATTTGAAAGGCAATGCATGACAACACAAGTAAACAAGATCTGTTTGGTTTAAAGCTCGCTCACCACAGCCAAGTACAGATGTACGAGCGAGAACCTGAGAGACAAACATTTACTACCACTTGCAAACATTTAGTTAAACATGGAGCTGACAGACATACAAACATCACAAGGACACGCACAACGGATTAACAATAAAAATCAACCCAATAAAGAACAGGATTATCCAAAGACTCAGGGTCACCAATCAACAAATAAAGGCTCAAGCCATTCCTGTTTGTTACATTTTTGTGTGTGTTTTCTTTGGCAAATGTTTGTTAAACATGAAGCAGACATTCAAACATCACAAGGACACGAAGCTGAGAAAAGACAAACAAACAACACACATGAAAAAAACTGATTATCTGAACATGAACAACCACTAAAGGGTATGTAAATTGATTGTGTCGGATCGGAATTGATTAAGGTTAAAATGATTGAGGTTAGATTGGTCTTGATATTGAACATAGGCCAGAACATGTTTGTATAAAAAAGATAATACAAAGTACACTGGACTATTTGAACCTTCTGATAATAAAAATGACTTTACTGTAACTGACCCTAGGCAGATAGGTTGGGCCCTTGAGTCGTGGATCTGTCTGAGGTTTCTTCCTATATGTATCTCCAACTCTAGGGAGTTTTTCCTTGCCCCTGTTACTCATGGGCTCAATTTGAAAGTCTAACACTCCGTAAAGCGCCATGAGACATGTGTAATGTTTTGGCGCTCTATAAGAAAAAATAAATTGAAATTAAATTACAAAGTGCATTTTAACAGTAACATAAATAATAATAATTAGAAAAACAAACAAGAACATTCTTAAGTAAAACTGTAAAGTGCATTTTTTTAAAAAAGCTTTTGAACTATAAATAAATGCAATGTACTTGCTGAAGCACTTTGAAACACACACACACACACACACACACACACACACACAAACACTACAAACCTCTTTCTCTCTCCTACAGATGGCACAGGAGAAGTGGCACCACACAGGTAAGTCATTTACACAGTTATTTACATAGTGCTCTTTTCCAGCTCCGCATCCACCACACATTTAAAGTGTTCAAAGCTGTCGTACACCACATTGTCAAACCCAGAGGTGGTGGATTTTCTAGTGGATGGACAGTAGGATAATATCCTCTGGGTGCTTCAAGCCACTGTCCTTGGCAGGTGTGTACCTCTTCCGCTGTCCACTACAATTGTGCACGTGGCAAGCCCCACGTCGCTGCGAGGGTTTGTTTGGCATGAATGCCTTGACTGTTGGTGCAGGAGGTACAAAGCTCTGGCTGCACGATGGCCCACGAAACAGGACCGAGGGAGCCTGTGGTTGTGGGGGGAGAACCAGCAGTATGGGTGCTGCCAACACAGGGGGTGGTCCATAGGTGGGCGCAGCAGGTTTTGGCTGGAGGTGGGTGGACGCAGCAGGCCCTGGCAGAATGGGGGTGGGCGCAGCAGGCTTTGGCCGAGTGGAGGAGGACGACACCGTGGGCTCTGGCTCCACAGCAAATAATCTGGAAATATAAAAAACACATGCAATGAGTACTGATATGACGTGTGTGCTATTTGCTTTCCAGAGCCAACAGGTGAAACAAAGTGCTTATGACAACCAAATACAGCCCATTCATTCATCACTTTGTTTTTAGCATGCAAATCGCGGTTGACATGTTTACACTTCTAAGGCATATTTATACATCAAATTTCAACTCCACACTTCTGTTACACCATCTCTATGGTCTTAAAAAGTGAGCTAGGGTATCTGATCACATTTGTAAAGTGTTTCCAGGGAACGTCAGATCATTACAGTGGCGATTCGTAGCCCATTCATTCACTTTCAATGCATTTAGCATGCTAATCGCGGGTGATATTCTAACACGTCTAAAGCACATTTAAGCTTTACATTTCGAGTCCACACAGTAGAAGTACATCCTTCAAGGTCTCAACATGTAAAATCAATAGTCTTGTCGTATTTTAAACGCATTTCAAAGAGGTGGGACCTATCTATTAACCTAGCCGCTTGGTGACAGAAAATTAGCGTCAGTACGTACGGCGCCTACGAGATATCATGTAAAACCTTTACGGTTCAGGCAAACTATCCGAAATATATAGAGTTTCATTCATTACTAAGCCCATAATTAGACCAAACTTACCTGAAAGTATAAAAACAGTCTGATCAGTCATCAGTAACGTCAGTAACGCCAACTCCAATAAAGATGGCCGCCAGTAATTTCATAACGCAGCTCAAAGAGCGTCGAGCAGAGACGTCGTGACGTCGTGAATTTGGTGAAGGTGATTGGCCCATCGATGCTCATGCTCAATGATTGGTGGGTTGAGCGCTCAACATGGCTCAATGATTGGACTGTTGAGCGCTTAACGCTGCTCAACGGCGCTCAACTATTGGCCGGTTGAGCAGAGATAGGGACTTTGGGGAGAATTCGCTTGGGAACGGCTCATGACCCCCCAAAGTCCCTATCGCTGATCCTGGGTTGAGCAGAAAAAGGATCAAAAAGGATCAAAAAGCATGGCGCCCTCTGGTGGCCAAGCTGTTGTATGTCATCTCTGAATTAAAATGAGGGTGTATTGTAGGTGATGTACAATTTAGGTGTTATAGATCAGTCCTTATGAATCATATATACAAAACATGATGATAGAGAATACGGAGTATTTATGTTTTATTTTATATCAAATTTGTATTTTTCCAGAACAGGACAGAGCTTTAACTCAGGTAAATATTCTAAGAAGATTCACAGTGTTTTCACACAGGTTTGAAAGCTAGTAATTTCTGGTAATGTGCATATCTGAAGAGACTTCCTTTAATTGTCAGGAAGCTTGCTTGACAGTTTGAAAGGCTCTTGGCAGGTTTTTTTTTTTTTACACTATCCCCTTCTGAAACCTGAGCATACAGAGACTCCAAAATACTTGAAATACTTTTACAACTTTTATTTTTCACCCAGAATGTGTTTCATTTGAAAGGCAATGCATGACAACACAAGTAAACAAGATCTGTTTGGTTTAAAGCTCGCTCACCACAGCCAAGTACAGATGTACGAGCGAGAACCTGAGAGACAAACATTTACTACCACTTGCAAACATTTAGTTAAACATGGAGCTGACAGACATACAAACATCACAAGGACACGCACAACGGATTAACAATAAAAATCAACCCAATAAAGAACAGGATTATCCAAAGACTCAGGGTCACCAATCAACAAATAAAGGCTCAAGCCATTCCTGTTTGTTACATTTTTGTGTGTGTTTTCTTTGGCAAATGTTTGTTAAACATGAAGCAGACATTCAAACATCACAAGGACACGAAGCTGAGAAAAGACAAACAAACAACACACATGAAAAAAACTGATTATCTGAACATGAACAACCACTAAAGGGTATGTAAATTGATTGTGTCGGATCGGAATTGATTAAGGTTAAAATGATTGAGGTTAGATTGGTCTTGATATTGAACATAGGCCAGAACATGTTTGTATAAAAAAGATAATACAAAGTACACTGGACTATTTGAACCTTCTGATAATAAAAATGACTTTACTGTAACTGACCCTAGGCAGATAGGTTGGGCCCTTGAGTCGTGGATCTGTCTGAGGTTTCTTCCTATATGTATCTCCAACTCTAGGGAGTTTTTCCTTGCCCCTGTTACTCATGGGCTCAATTTGAAAGTCTAACACTCCGTAAAGCGCCATGAGACATGTGTAATGTTTTGGCGCTCTATAAGAAAAAATAAATTGAAATTAAATTACAAAGTGCATTTTAACAGTAACATAAATAATAATAATTAGAAAAACAAACAAGAACATTCTTAAGTAAAACTGTAAAGTGCATTTTTTTAAAAAAGCTTTTGAACTATAAATAAATGCAATGTACTTGCTGAAGCACTTTGAAACACACACACACACACACACACACACACACACACAAACACTACAAACCTCTTTCTCTCTCCTACAGATGGCACAGGAGAAGTGGCACCACACAGGTAAGTCATTTACACAGTTATTTACATAGTGCTCTTTTCCAGCTCCGCATCCACCACACATTTAAAGTGTTCAAAGCTGTCGTACACCACATTGTCAAACCCAGAGGTGGTGGATTTTCTAGTGGATGGACAGTAGGATAATATCCTCTGGGTGCTTCAAGCCACTGTCCTTGGCAGGTGTGTACCTCTTCCGCTGTCCACTACAATTGTGCACGTGGCAAGCCCCACGTCGCTGCGAGGGTTTGTTTGGCATGAATGCCTTGACTGTTGGTGCAGGAGGTACAAAGCTCTGGCTGCACGATGGCCCACGAAACAGGACCGAGGGAGCCTGTGGTTGTGGGGGGAGAACCAGCAGTATGGGTGCTGCCAACACAGGGGGTGGTCCATAGGTGGGCGCAGCAGGTTTTGGCTGGAGGTGGGTGGACGCAGCAGGCCCTGGCAGAATGGGGGTGGGCGCAGCAGGCTTTGGCCGAGTGGAGGAGGACGACACCGTGGGCTCTGGCTCCACAGCAAATAATCTGGAAATATAAAAAACACATGCAATGAGTACTGATATGACGTGTGTGCTATTTGCTTTCCAGAGCCAACAGGTGAAACAAAGTGCTTATGACAACCAAATACAGCCCATTCATTCATCACTTTGTTTTTAGCATGCAAATCGCGGTTGACATGTTTACACTTCTAAGGCATATTTATACATCAAATTTCAACTCCACACTTCTGTTACACCATCTCTATGGTCTTAAAAAGTGAGCTAGGGTATCTGATCACATTTGTAAAGTGTTTCCAGGGAACGTCAGATCATTACAGTGGCGATTCGTAGCCCATTCATTCACTTTCAATGCATTTAGCATGCTAATCGCGGGTGATATTCTAACACGTCTAAAGCACATTTAAGCTTTACATTTCGAGTCCACACAGTAGAAGTACATCCTTCAAGGTCTCAACATGTAAAATCAATAGTCTTGTCGTATTTTAAACGCATTTCAAAGAGGTGGGACCTATCTATTAACCTAGCCGCTTGGTGACAGAAAATTAGCGTCAGTACGTACGGCGCCTACGAGATATCATGTAAAACCTTTACGGTTCAGGCAAACTATCCGAAATATATAGAGTTTCATTCATTACTAAGCCCATAATTAGACCAAACTTACCTGAAAGTATAAAAACAGTCTGATCAGTCATCAGTAACGTCAGTAACGCCAACTCCAATAAAGATGGCCGCCAGTAATTTCATAACGCAGCTCAAAGAGCGTCGAGCAGAGACGTCGTGACGTCGTGAATTTGGTGAAGGTGATTGGCCCATCGATGCTCATGCTCAATGATTGGTGGGTTGAGCGCTCAACATGGCTCAATGATTGGACTGTTGAGCGCTTAACGCTGCTCAACGGCGCTCAACTATTGGCCGGTTGAGCAGAGATAGGGACTTTGGGGAGAATTCGCTTGGGAACACCAGGTGCCGTAAGTTTTTCTCTCCATCAGCCAGTGCAACTTTTTTTTTTTCAGGCTGTCTGTCTGTGCGTGCCTGCTCCCTAGTACGTAGATGTTCCAACCCCTTTGAATATTTGCTTCCTCCGTTTGAAAGCAAAATAAATAAATAAATAAATAAATAAATAACTAAATGCATAGGTAGGAAATATAGGCTAAGCCAGCAACAGGTCGAACAAAATTGCACGAGTTGACTGTCAACAGTTGGCGGATTGGGGGAGTTTTAGTGCTTGTTTTCATCTGGAATGTTTAGCTTATTTTTTTGGGGTGACAGCTTTGTTTTCTATGTCCCTTTAGTTTTCACCGTTTTGTACAATTCCCGGTCTCGCTGTGTTCATTCGCCCAAGAGCTGCAAAGTCATTTTTTCAACACTGCCTGAGTATGGATAATAGCCTACAGTCTGCATGGCTGTCGACATCCCAGATATTGTGGTGTTTTCCTGAACAACTGTAGGTTACTCGTTTCAGGATGTCCGAGTAGAGCGAGTGACCAAAGTTCCTGTTTTTACGCACAGCGAATTGATATTTGAAAAGCTAATATCAGCGTGCTTCATGAAGTTTTGCTTGACAGCAGTTGCTACTACATAGCCTATGTTGTCGTATTAGATGCAGCATTCGATTGACGTGTGTCTACTATTACGTATAAGGCCTATATAAACCGTGCGCTAAGGAGAAGCGCTCATTCACGTCTCCGTCGCCGGAGGGAGCGCCACGCTTTCCGTCGTTAGTGTACATTTGTGGACATGTATGGATCATTGGCTGCCAGTGACTCTAGCACACCAGTAGAGAACTGCAGTTGGAGCAGTTGTTTTTACTTTCTCCGTGGCGAAGTTGAAGCAAAGCGGATCCATGAAACAACCCTCTTCACAACACATGACCTGAAGGCGCAATCCTAACTGGCCAGAGACCCAACTCGGAGCGTCTGCATCCCGACCGGTATGTGTACGTTGTTTTCATTGAGAGGCTACGTTTCTAAAACGAAGCTTATATTTCATGAATTGTAAATTAGGGTTGTTCTCTCCAATGAAACATCCCCTGTGTTTTCGCTCCGCTTAAAAAAAGGATTTTTAGGGCCCGAGCACCGAGGTGCGGCCACTGAAAGTGGCTGCACCGTAGGTGCAAGGCCCTATTGCTTCTGCTCAGATTATTAGGGCCCGAGCACCGAGGTGCGGCCACTGAAAGTGGCTGCACCGTAGGTGCAAGGCCCTATTGTTTTTGCTCAGATTATTATTATTATTATTATTCTCTCTTCCTCTTAGCCCGTTTGGCCGTTTCACCAACTTGGCATGCTCCAAAACTCTTGTAAATTGGCAGGCATATGTAGAATTGCATTTGATACTCAGAGACAGAGCCCTGGCCTAGGGCGTGGCTCAGGGGGTCTATAGCGCCACCTACCGCGCTGTCTGTTGTGTTTGACACACACATGCACGAAAATGAACCAAATTTGGTGGGCATGTGTGTTGTATTAATCCGAACAACTTTTACATTGAAACTATATAGTAAATATTAAAAGAATTTGAATTATGTGAGATTTTCTGATTTTTGCACATCATTTATTTTGAAACACTTCTCCTAGACGGTTTGTCGAAATCATGTCATTTTAGCAGTAAAATGATCTTGAGGGGTTGCCCAAGAGAAATTGCGAACAGATTTTTGAATTTCAAAAGTATATCGAAATGGCGAAGGTTTGAACCTAGGTGTCTTATAAAAGGAACAAAAAGTTGGTGTTATAGGCAGAAAACAGTGACTAATTTGGATGAAATTTGATGGAGTATTAGTTAGTGTGTTTGTAGTGACAGTCATATACAAAGTTTTGAATTTGGTGTTGTTTGTGATTTTTAAAAGCGCATTAATGATTGTGGTGGACACAGTTTTAGCTAAAATATTTTGAAGCGAGTTGATGAATAATGATAATCATATCAACCTATGCTGCAATTTCGACGTAAACCACATTAACAGAAAGTGAGTTATTTAGGTTTTCATATGACTATGGTCTCTCCTATCCGCTCCTTGCTGCCCGCGCGTGTTACACACAGAACTACCTAGCCGCTCCCTCACTGTGGCTCACCCACTCTCCCCCTCCTTGTTTCTTTCCTTCCCCCCACAGTTATTCACACTTTCCCCTCTCTCCCAGCTGGATGTCTCTCTCTCCTCCCCCGCTCTCCACACAGAGACACAGACACAGACACAGACACACACACACACACACACACACACACACACACACACACAGAGTCAAGAATGACAGTGTGATGCAAAGTAAAAGGTAAAAAAAAGATCATGTGTATAAAGATTTTATTCAGGTTAAGTCATTTTTGTGATTGAATTGGGGACTGACTGAGTAAGACCCAAGTTCTAATCCTCATAAAAATTTGTCTTTGCCTTGTGTGTTGCCACCTCTAGTCTGAGACAGAGCCCTGGCCTAGCGTGTGGCTTAGGGACTCCTGGTCACTCACTCACTCACTCACTCACTCACTCACACACTCACACACTCACACACTCACACTCACACACACACACACACAATATTATTATTCTCTCTTCGTCTTAGCCCGTTTGGCCGTTTCACCGACTTGGCATGCTCCAAAACTCTTGTAATTTGGCAGGCATATGTAGAATTGCATTTGATACTGAGAGACAGAGCCCTGGCCTAGGGTGTGGCTCAGGGGGTCTATAGCACCACCTATCGCGCTGTCTGTTGTGGTTGACATGTGCATGCATGAAAATGAACCAAATTTGGTAGGCAGATGTGTTGTATAAATCTAAACAACTTTTACATTTACACTACATAGTGAATCTTAAACAAATTTGAGTTATGATTATGATTATGATTTTTGCACATCATGTATTTTGAAACACTTATCCTAGACGGTTTATCGAAATCATGTCATATGAGCAGTAAAAGGATCTTGAGGGTTTGCCCGAGAGGAATTGCGAACAGATTTTTGAATTTTCGAAGCATATCGAAATGGCGAAGGTTTGAATTATGGCGTCTTATTACGAAACAGGAAGTTGGTGTTATAAGCAGAAAATAGGTTATAAATTGGATGTAATTTGGCAGCTACATGTGGAATTGCTTCTGCTAGTCAGGGACAGAGCTCTGGCCTAAGGTGTGGCTTCGGGACTCTATAGCGCCACCTAGTAGCACGTTATCTGTTGTGGTTGACACAAACATTCACGAAAATGAACCAAATTTGGTGGATTTATGTGTTTTTGCTATCGCTAGTCAGAGACAGAGCTCTGGCCTAAGGTGTGGCTTCGGGACTCTATAGCGCCACCTAGTAGCACGTTATCTGTTGTGGTTGACACAAACATTCACGAAAATGAACCAAATTTGGTGGATTTATGTGTTTTTGCTATCGCTAGTCAGAGACAGAGCTCTGGCCTAAGGTGTGGCTTAGGGACTCTATAGCGCCACCTAGTAGCACGTTATCTGTTGTGGTTGACACAAACATTCACGAAAATGAACCAAATTTGGTGGACTTATGTGTTATTGCTATCGCTAGTCAGAGACAGAGCTCTGGCCTAGGGTGTGGCTTAGGGACTCTATAGCGCCACCTAGTAGTACGTTATCTGTTGTGGTTGACACAAACATTCATGAAAATGAACCAAATTTGGTGGACTTATGTGTTATTGCTATCGCTAGTCAGAGACAGAGCTTTGGCCTAGGGTGTGGCTTAGGGACTCTATAGCGCCACCTAGTGCGTTGTCTGTTGTGGTTGAAACATACATTCACGAAAATGAACCAAATTTGGTGGACACATGTGTTATTGCGATCGCTATTGAGGGTGTGGCTTAGGGACTCTATAGCGCCACCTAGCGTGTTAGCCGTTTTGGGTTGACATTTACATTCACAAAAATGAATCAAATTTCATGAGCTTGTGTGTTATTACTGCCGCTAGTGAAAAACAGCTCTGGCCTAGGGTGTGGCTTAGGGACTCTATAGCGCCACCTAGCGCGTTGTCTGTTGTGGTTGACACATACATTCAAGAAAATTGACCAAATTTGGTGGCCATGTGTGTTGCTCATGCACATGCCCACCAACACGCCTCATGTTGCTTTGTTAGATTCCGAAATGTCACAGGTCTCCGCACCGCAGGTGCTCGGGCCCGCCATCGCCGCTTGCGGCTATATTTATTATTCTGTCTGTGGAATCTTCTTACAGGTCATGTTTGGCCTTTATTCACCAACTTGGCATGCTCTAAAACTCTTGAAATTTGGCAGTTAGATGTGGAATTGGTAACGCTACTCAGAGACAGAGCTCTGGCCAAGGGTGTGGCTCAGGGACTCTATAGCGCCACCTACCGCGCTGTCTGTTGTGGTTGACACGTGCATGCACGAAAATGAACCAAATTTGGTAGGCATGTGTGTTCTATTAATCTGAACAACTTTTACATTCACATTCTATAGTAAATATTAGAAGAATTTGAGTTATGATTATGATTATGATTTTTGCACATCATGTATTTTGAAACACTTCTCCTAGACGGTTTATCGAAATCATGTCATATCAGCACTAAAATGATCTTGAGGGGTTGCCCGAGAGGAATTGCGACCAGATTTTTGAATTTCAAAAGTATATTGAAATGGCGAAGGTTTGAATTATGGCGTTTTATTAAGACACAGGAAGTTGGTGTTATAGGCAGAAAAAAGGTTATGAATTGGATGTAATTTGGCAGCTACATGTGGAATTGCTTCTGCTAGTCAGAGACAGAGCTCTGGCCTAAGGTGTGGCTTTGGGACTCTATAGCGCCACCTAGCAGCACGTTATCTTTTGTGGTTGACACGTACATTCACCAAAATGAACCAAATTTGGTGGACACGTGTGTTATTGCTATGGCTAGTCAGAGACAGAGCTTTGGCAGAGGGTGTGGCATAGGGACTCTATAGCGCCACCTAGTGCGTTGTCTGTTGTGGTTGACACAAACATTCACCAAAATTAACCAAATTTGGTGGGCTTGTGCATTATTGATATCAGTAGTCAGAGACAGAGCTCTGGCCTAGAGTGTGGCTTAGGGACTCTAGAGCGCCACCTAATGCATTGTCTGTTGTGGTTGACACGTACATTCACCAAAATGAACCAAATTTTGTGGGCATGTGTGTTATTGCTATAGTTATTCAGAGACAGAGCTCTGGCCTCGGGTTGGCTTAAGGACACTATAGCGCCACCTAGTGCATTGTCTGTTGTGGTTGACACATACATTCACAAAAATTAACCAAATTTGGTGGGCATGTGTGTTATTGCTATAGTTATTCAGAGACAGAGCTCTGGCTTTGGGTGTGGCTTAGGGACTCTATAGCGCCACCTAGTGCATTGTCTGTTGTGGTTGACACATACATTCACGAAAATGAACCAAATTTGGTTAGCATATGTGTTATTGCTATAGCTATTCAGAGACAGCGCTCTGGTCAAGAGTGTCTTAGGGACTGTATAGCGCCACCTAGCGCATTGTGTGTTGTTGTTGGCACACACATTCACGAAAATGAACCAAATTTGGTTGGCTTGTGCGTTATTGCTATCGATAGTCAGAGATAGAGCTCTGGCCTAAGGTGTGGCTTAGGGACTCTATAGCGCCACCTAGCGTGTTGTCTTTTGTGGTTGACACATACATTCAGGAAAATTGACCAAATTCGGTGGGCATGTGTGTTGCTCATGCACATGCCCACCAACACACACATGTTGCTTTGTTAGATTCCGAAATGTCACAGGTCTCCGCACCGCAGGTGCTCGGGCCCGCCATCGCCGCTTGCGGCTATATTTTATTTTATTTTTTATATCCCATCAAATACTTAGTGGTTTTATATTCTCATGCATGGCCAGACACTGATTTCTCTCCTTAGCTTTGAGTATCATCTTTGTTTGAAAAGCTGAGCTTTTTTTTTTTTTTTTACTCCAGTGACGTTTTCTAATTTACTTGTGGTAGTTTCAAATGGTGTACACCAAGTGGTTTTTGCCATGCTATGTCACCATTACAATTTCTTTAGCTTCTAAACAAATCTGTGAGCGTTTTAATCAGAGATAAAGCTGCCCTATGTGTGTTGAACTGTGAGTAAAGTATATGCACTTGCCTAACCAAACTCTTCTGTCAGTACCCTTCGTTTTTAGGATAAAGAAGGAACAGTTATTGGAAATGTTACCAAGTTTTAAATGCCATTTGTTGTATTCTTCACTTTCAAAGTTGAACTCCACGCGGAAAATGCGCCCTTGTTTTCATGAACACATACTGTAGCGTACCTCACCTTTCACAACACACGCGTCTCCAACCCGGGTTGGGGAGCTTTAAGTAGGTTACTTTGGCCGGTTGCTTTCGCTTACGGCCATACCACGCTGAACACGCCCGATCTCGTCCGATCTCGGAAGCTAAGCAGCGTCGGGCCTGGTTAGTACTTGGATGGGAGACCGCCTGGGAATACCAGGTGCCGTAAGCTTTTCTCTCCATCAGCCAGTGCAACTTTTTTTTTTTCAGGCTGTCTGTCTGTGCGTGCCTGCTCCCTAGTACGTAGATGTTCCAACCCCTTTGAATATTTGCTTCCTCCGTTTGAAAGCAAAATAAATAAATAAATAAATAAATAAATAACTAAATGCATAGGTAGGAAATATAGGCTAAGCCAGCAACAGGTCGAACAAAATTGCACGAGTTGACTGTCAACAGTTGGCGGATTGGGGGAGTTTTAGTGCTTGTTTTCATCTGGAATGTTTAGCTTATTTTTTGGGGGTGACAGCTTTGTTTTCTATGTCCCTTTAGTTTTCACCGTTTTGTACAATTCCCGGTCTCGCTGTGTTCATTCGCCCAAGAGCTGCAAAGTCATTTTTTCAACACTGCCTGAGTATGGATAATAGCCTACAGTCTGCATGGCTGTCGACATCCCAGATATTGTGGTGTTTTCCTGAACAACTGTAGGTTACTCGTTTCAGGATGTCCGAGTAGAGCGAGTGACCAAAGTTCCTGTTTTTACGCACAGCGAATTGATATTTGAAAAGCTAATATCAGCGTGCTTCATGAAGTTTTGCTTGACAGCAGTTGCTACTACATAGCCTATGTTGTCGTATTAGATGCAGCATTCGATTGACGTGTGTCTACTATTACGTATAAGGCCTATATAAACCGTGCGCTAAGGAGAAGCGCTCATTCACGTCTCCGTCGCCGGAGGGAGCGCCACGCTTTCCGTCGTTAGTGTACATTTGTGGACATGTATGGATCATTGGCTGCCAGTGACTCTAGCACACCAGTAGAGAACTGCAGTTGGAGCAGTTGTTTTTACTTTCTCCGTGGCGAAGTTGAAGCAAAGCGGATCCATGAAACAACCCTCTTCACAACACATGACCTGAAGGCGCAATCCTAACTGGCCAGAGACCCAACTCGGAGCGTCTGCATCCCGACCGGTATGTGTACGTTGTTTTCATTGAGAGGCTACGTTTCTAAAACGAAGCTTATATTTCATGAATTGTAAATTAGGGCTGTTCTCTCCAATGAAACATCCCCTGTGTTTTCGCTCCGCTTAAAAAAAGGATTTTTTTATTTTATTTTTTATATCCCATCAAATACTTAGTGGTTTTATATTCTCATGCATGGCCAGACACTGATTTCTCTCCTTAGCTTTGAGTATCATCTTTGTTTGAAAAGCTGAGCTTTTTTTTTTTTTTTTACTCCAGTGACGTTTTCTAATTTACTTGTGGTAGTTTCAAATGGTGTACACCAAGTGGTTTTTGCCATGCTATGTCACCATTACAATTTCTTTAGCTTCTAAACAAATCTGTGAGCGTTTTAATCAGAGATAAAGCTGCCCTATGTGTGTTGAACTGTGAGTAAAGTATATGCACTTGCCTAACCAAACTCTTCTGTCAGTACCCTTCGTTTTTAGGATAAAGAAGGAACAGTTATTGGAAATGTTACCACGTTTTAAATGCCATTTGTTGTATTCTTCACTTTCAAAGTTGAACTCCACGCGGAAAATGCGCCCTTGTTTTCATGAACACATACTGTAGCGTACCTCACCTTTCACAACACACGCGTCTCCAACCCGGGTTGGGGAGCTTTAAGTAGGTTACTTTGGCCGGTTGCTTTCGCTTACGGCCATACCACGCTGAACACGCCCGATCTCGTCCGATCTCGGAAGCTAAGCAGCGTCGGGCCTGGTTAGTACTTGGATGGGAGACCGCCTGGGAATACCAGGTGCCGTAAATTTTTCTCTCCATCAGCCAGTGCAACTTTTTTTTTTTCAGGCTGTCTGTCTGTGCGTGCCTGCTCCCTAGTACGTAGATGTTCCAACCCCTTTGAATATTTGCTTCCTCCGTTTGAAAGCAAAATAAATAAATAAATAAATAAATAAATAACTAAATGCATAGGTAGGAAATATAGGCTAAGCCAGCAACAGGTCGAACAAAATTGCACGAGTTGACTGTCAACAGTTGGCGGATTGGGGGAGTTTTAGTGCTTGTTTTCATCTGGAATGTTTAGCTTATTTTTGGGGGGTGACAGCTTTGTTTTCTATGTCCCTTTAGTTTTCACCGTTTTGTACAATTCCCGGTCTCGCTGTGTTCATTCGCCCAAGAGCTGCAAAGTCATTTTTTCAACACTGCCTGAGTATGGATAATAGCCTACAGTCTGCATGGCTGTCGACATCCCAGATATTGTGGTGTTTTCCTGAACAACTGTAGGTTACTCGTTTCAGGATGTCCGAGTAGAGCGAGTGACCAAAGTTCCTGTTTTTACGCACAGCGAATTGATATTTGAAAAGCTAATATCAGCGTGCTTCATGAAGTTTTGCTTGACAGCAGTTGCTACTACATAGCCTATGTTGTCGTATTAGATGCAGCATTCGATTGACGTGTGTCTACTATTACGTATAAGGCCTATATAAACCGTGCGCTAAGGAGAAGCGCTCATTCACGTCTCCGTCGCCGGAGGGAGCGCCACGCTTTCCGTCGTTAGTGTACATTTGTGGACATGTATGGATCATTGGCTGCCAGTGACTCTAGCACACCAGTAGAGAACTGCAGTTGGAGCAGTTGTTTTTACTTTCTCCGTGGCGAAGTTGAAGCAAAGCGGATCCATGAAACAACCCTCTTCACAACACATGACCTGAAGGCGCAATCCTAACTGGCCAGAGACCCAACTCGGAGCGTCTGCATCCCGACCGGTATGTGTACGTTGTTTTCATTGAGAGGCTACGTTTCTAAAACGAAGCTTATATTTCATGAATTGTAAATTAGGGTTGTTATCTCCAATGAAACATCCCCTGTGTTTTCGCTCCGCTTAAAAAAAGGATTTTTTTTTTTATTTTTTATATCCCATCAAATACTTAGTGGTTTTATATTCTCATGCATGGCCAGACACTGATTTCTCTCCTTAGCTTTGAGTATCATCTTTGTTTGAAAAGCTGAGCTTTTTTTTTTTTTTTTACTCCAGTGACGTTTTCTAATTTACTTGTGGTAGTTTCAAATGGTGTACACCAAGTGGTTTTTGCCATGCTATGTCACCATTACAATTTCTTTAGCTTCTAAACAAATCTCTGAGCGTTTTAATCAGAGATAAAGCTGCCCTATGTGTGTTGAACTGTGAGTAAAGTATATGCACTTGCCTAACCAAACTCTTCTGTCAGTACCCTTCGTTTTTAGGATAAAGAAGGAACAGTTATTGGAAATGTTACCAAGTTTTAAATGCCATTTGTTGTATTCTTCACTTTCAAAGTTGAACTCCACGCGGAAAATGCGCCCTTGTTTTCATGAACACATACTGTAGCGTACCTCACCTTTCACAACACACGCGTCTCCAACCCGGGTTGGGGAGCTTTAAGTAGGTTACTTTGGCCGGTTGCTTTCGCTTACGGCCATACCACGCTGAACACGCCCGATCTCGTCCGATCTCGGAAGCTAAGCAGCGTCGGGCCTGGTTAGTACTTGGATGGGAGACCGCCTGGGAATACCAGGTGCCGTAAGCTTTTCTCTCCATCAGCCAGTGCAACTTTTTTTTTTTCAGGCTGTCTGTCTGTGCGTGCCTGCTCCCTAGTACGTAGATGTTCCAACCCCTTTGAATATTTGCTTCCTCCGTTTGAAAGCAAAATAAATAAATAAATAAATAAATAAATAACTAAATGCATAGGTAGGAAATATAGGCTAAGCCAGCAACAGGTCGAACAAAATTGCACGAGTTGACTGTCAACAGTTGGCGGATTGGGGGAGTTTTAGTGCTTGTTTTCATCTGGAATGTTTAGCTTATTTTTTGGGGGTGACAGCTTTGTTTTCTATGTCCCTTTAGTTTTCACCGTTTTGTACAATTCCCGGTCTCGCTGTGTTCATTCGCCCAAGAGCTGCAAAGTCATTTTTTCAACACTGCCTGAGTATGGATAATAGCCTACAGTCTGCATGGCTGTCGACATCCCAGATATTGTGGTGTTTTCCTGAACAACTGTAGGTTACTCGTTTCAGGATGTCCGAGTAGAGCGAGTGACCAAAGTTCCTGTTTTTACGCACAGCGAATTGATATTTGAAAAGCTAATATCAGCGTGCTTCATGAAGTTTTGCTTGACAGCAGTTGCTACTACATAGCCTATGTTGTCGTATTAGATGCAGCATTCGATTGACGTGTGTCTACTATTACGTATAAGGCCTATATAAACCGTGCGCTAAGGAGAAGCGCTCATTCACGTCTCCGTCGCCGGAGGGAGCGCCACGCTTTCCGTCGTTAGTGTACATTTGTGGACATGTATGGATCATTGGCTGCCAGTGACTCTAGCACACCAGTAGAGAACTGCAGTTGGAGCAGTTGTTTTTACTTTCTCCGTGGCGAAGTTGAAGCAAAGCGGATCCATGAAACAACCCTCTTCACAACACATGACCTGAAGGCGCAATCCTAACTGGCCAGAGACCCAACTCGGAGCGTCTGCATCCCGACCGGTATGTGTACGTTGTTTTCATTGAGAGGCTACGTTTCTAAAACGAAGCTTATATTTCATGAATTGTAAATTAGGGTTGTTATCTCCAATGAAACATCCCCTGTGTTTTCGCTCCGCTTAAAAAAAGGATTTTTTTTTTTATTTTTTATATCCCATCAAATACTTAGTGGTTTTATATTCTCATGCATGGCCAGACACTGATTTCTCTCCTTAGCTTTGAGTATCATCTTTGTTTGAAAAGCTGAGCTTTTTTTTTTTTTTTTACTCCAGTGACGTTTTCTAATTTACTTGTGGTAGTTTCAAATGGTGTACACCAAGTGGTTTTTGCCATGCTATGTCACCATTACAATTTCTTTAGCTTCTAAACAAATCTCTGAGCGTTTTAATCAGAGATAAAGCTGCCCTATGTGTGTTGAACTGTGAGTAAAGTATATGCACTTGCCTAACCAAACTCTTCTGTCAGTACCCTTCGTTTTTAGGATAAAGAAGGAACAGTTATTGGAAATGTTACCAAGTTTTAAATGCCATTTGTTGTATTCTTCACTTTCAAAGTTGAACTCCACGCGGAAAATGCGCCCTTGTTTTCATGAACACATACTGTAGCGTACCTCACCTTTCACAACACACGCGTCTCCAACCCGGGTTGGGGAGCTTTAAGTAGGTTACTTTGGCCGGTTGCTTTCGCTTACGGCCATACCACGCTGAACACGCCCGATCTCGTCCGATCTCGGAAGCTAAGCAGCGTCGGGCCTGGTTAGTACTTGGATGGGAGACCGCCTGGGAATACCAGGTGCCGTAAGCTTTTCTCTCCATCAGCCAGTGCAACTTTTTTTTTTTCAGGCTGTCTGTCTGTGCGTGCCTGCTCCCTAGTACGTAGATGTTCCAACCCCTTTGAATATTTGCTTCCTCCGTTTGAAAGCAAAATAAATAAATAAATAAATAAATAAATAACTAAATGCATAGGTAGGAAATATAGGCTAAGCCAGCAACAGGTCGAACAAAATTGCACGAGTTGACTGTCAACAGTTGGCGGATTGGGGGAGTTTTAGTGCTTGTTTTCATCTGGAATGTTTAGCTTATTTTTTGGGGGTGACAGCTTTGTTTTCTATGTCCCTTTAGTTTTCACCGTTTTGTACAATTCCCGGTCTCGCTGTGTTCATTCGCCCAAGAGCTGCAAAGTCATTTTTTCAACACTGCCTGAGTATGGATAATAGCCTACAGTCTGCATGGCTGTCGACATCCCAGATATTGTGGTGTTTTCCTGAACAACTGTAGGTTACTCGTTTCAGGATGTCCGAGTAGAGCGAGTGACCAAAGTTCCTGTTTTTACGCACAGCGAATTGATATTTGAAAAGCTAATATCAGCGTGCTTCATGAAGTTTTGCTTGACAGCAGTTGCTACTACATAGCCTATGTTGTCGTATTAGATGCAGCATTCGATTGACGTGTGTCTACTATTACGTATAAGGCCTATATAAACCGTGCGCTAAGGAGAAGCGCTCATTCACGTCTCCGTCGCCGGAGGGAGCGCCACGCTTTCCGTCGTTAGTGTACATTTGTGGACATGTATGGATCATTGGCTGCCAGTGACTCTAGCACACCAGTAGAGAACTGCAGTTGGAGCAGTTGTTTTTACTTTCTCCGTGGCGAAGTTGAAGCAAAGCGGATCCATGAAACAACCCTCTTCACAACACATGACCTGAAGGCGCAATCCTAACTGGCCAGAGACCCAACTCGGAGCGTCTGCATCCCGACCGGTATGTGTACGTTGTTTTCATTGAGAGGCTACGTTTCTAAAACGAAGCTTATATTTCATGAATTGTAAATTAGGGCTGTTCTCTCCAATGAAACATCCCCTGTGTTTTCGCTCCGCTTAAAAAAAGGATTTTTTATTTTATTTTTTATATCCCATCAAATACTTAGTGGTTTTATATTCTCATGCATGGCCAGACACTGATTTCTCTCCTTAGCTTTGAGTATCATCTTTGTTTGAAAAGCTGAGCTTTTTTTTTTTTTTTTACTCCAGTGACGTTTTCTAATTTACTTGTGGTAGTTTCAAATGGTGTACACCAAGTGGTTTTTGCCATGCTATGTCACCATTACAATTTCTTTAGCTTCTAAACAAATCTGTGAGCGTTTTAATCAGAGATAAAGCTGCCCTATGTGTGTTGAACTGTGAGTAAAGTATATGCACTTGCCTAACCAAACTCTTCTGTCAGTACCCTTCGTTTTTAGGATAAAGAAGGAACAGTTATTGGAAATGTTACCACGTTTTAAATGCCATTTGTTGTATTCTTCACTTTCAAAGTTGAACTCCACGCGGAAAATGCGCCCTTGTTTTCATGAACACATACTGTAGCGTACCTCACCTTTCACAACACACGCGTCTCCAACCCGGGTTGGGGAGCTTTAAGTAGGTTACTTTGGCCGGTTGCTTTCGCTTACGGCCATACCACGCTGAACACGCCCGATCTCGTCCGATCTCGGAAGCTAAGCAGCGTCGGGCCTGGTTAGTACTTGGATGGGAGACCGCCTGGGAATACCAGGTGCCGTAAGCTTTTCTCTCCATCAGCCAGTGCAATTTTTTTTTTTTCAGGCTGTCTGTCTGTGCGTGCCTGCTCCCTAGTACGTAGATGTTCCAACCCCTTTGAATATTTGCTTCCTCCGTTTGAAAGCAAAATAAATAAATAAATAAATAAATAAATAACTAAATGCATAGGTAGGAAATATAGGCTAAGCCAGCAACAGGTCGAACAAAATTGCACGAGTTGACTGTCAACAGTTGGCGGATTGGGGGAGTTTTAGTGCTTGTTTTCATCTGGAATGTTTAGCTTATTTTTTGGGGGTGACAGCTTTGTTTTCTATGTCCCTTTAGTTTTCACCGTTTTGTACAATTCCCGGTCTCGCTGTGTTCATTCGCCCAAGAGCTGCAAAGTAATTTTTTCAACACTGCCTGAGTATGGATAATAGCCTACAGTCTGCATGGCTGTCGACATCCCAGATATTGTGGTGTTTTCCTGAACAACTGTAGGTTACTCGTTTCAGGATGTCCGAGTAGAGCGAGTGACCAAAGTTCCTGTTTTTACGCACAGCGAATTGATATTTGAAAAGCTAATATCAGCGTGCTTCATGAAGTTTTGCTTGACAGCAGTTGCTACTACATAGCCTATGTTGTCGTATTAGATGCAGCATTCGATTGACGTGTGTCTACTATTACGTATAAGGCCTATATAAACCGTGCGCTAAGGAGAAGCGCTCATTCACGTCTCCGTCGCCGGAGGGAGCGCCACGCTTTCCGTCGTTAGTGTACATTTGTGGACATGTATGGATCATTGGCTGCCAGTGACTCTAGCACACCAGTAGAGAACTGCAGTTGGAGCAGTTGTTTTTACTTTCTCCGTGGCGAAGTTGAAGCAAAGCGGATCCATGAAACAACCCTCTTCACAACACATGACCTGAAGGCGCAATCCTAACTGGCCAGAGACCCAACTCGGAGCGTCTGCATCCCGACCGGTATGTGTACGTTGTTTTCATTGAGAGGCTACGTTTCTAAAACGAAGCTTATATTTCATGAATTGTAAATTAGGGTTGTTCTCTCCAATGAAACATCCCCTGTGTTTTCGCTCCGCTTAAAAAAAGGATTTTTTTTTTTATTTTTTATATCCCATCAAATACTTAGTGGTTTTATATTCTCATGCATGGCCAGACACTGATTTCTCTCCTTAGCTTTGAGTATCATCTTTGTTTGAAAAGCTGAGCTTTTTTATTTTTTTTTACTCCAGTGACGTTTTCTAATTTACTTGTGGTAGTTTCAAATGGTGTACACCAAGTGGTTTTTGCCATGCTATGTCACCATTACAATTTCTTTAGCTTCTAAACAAATCTGTGAGCGTTTTAATCAGAGATAAAGCTGCCCTATGTGTGTTGAACTGTGAGTAAAGTATATGCACTTGCCTAACCAAACTCTTCTGTCAGTACCCTTCGTTTTTAGGATAAAGAAGGAACAGTTATTAGTGTGCTTGCAAAAGCACACTATTGTTCTCCGTGCGTTTCATATACTACTTATTTATCTCAAGTCAAACTTTTGTCTCCCTATCTTGTCCTAGGGATTTAGAGCTAGAGACGCCGTTCCACCTCTCACGCGTCGGTCCTGATGCGAGGATGGTGGCTTGTATACAGCTTTTTGATACGCCTTGTCGTTCTCCCGTTATTCCAGTTTTTCCGGTCGATTTTTTCCCATAGGAATGAATGGAAAAGCGATTTTTGAGCGCTGATGCCCACACATTTTTCCACCTGTAGCCCAAACCGTAAGACATAAAGTCATGAAATTTGGTACGCTGATAGAAGAGACTACCCTGATTGACACCACCAGGTTTCATGCTCTCCGCTCTCACGCCCTAGCGCCACCAACTGGTCAAAGTTGGAAAACACGTTAATGCCCGTAACGTTTGATCCGTATGGCCTATTTTGATAAAACTTATACCGTTGGAATCCTCTGACTCAGCCGATTCCAACGCACCATGAGACGTAATTTTCCGCCATGATGGATTTTCCACCATTTTGAATTTTGTCCAAAATCAAAGTAAAGCGACTTTGGCCGCATAGTTCATCCGATCGTCATGAAACTTGGCACGCGTGATCTACAGACCAAGGCGGATCAAATGCCTTGATTTCGCCTTCATACGTCCAAGCGTTCGCCTGTGACGACCAATTAAATTCAGCGAGCGAAGCCACCAAACAGGAAGTGTGCCTATCTTGGCAATGCTGTGACGTATGAAAGCCATATTTGGTGGGATGACTTGAGACCCCATCCAAAGCACCCTCAATAAATTTGGTGTTATTTGGTCTGTCGATGGCTCTATAATTAGCAAAAACGTGTGTGTTTGTGAATGTATGCTATTATTCGGAATAGCTCATCTTAAATTGCTTAGGTCATGCAGAAATGACATTTCAGAGTGATTTAAGATACAATGTTGATATTTTAAAAAAAAAATCAAATCAAGGCCATTCTTGTAAAATATATTGGTGCAATTCTCACAGCACTATGGAGTTCTGACAGGTCCTGGCATACATTCCCTAGCGTATGATAGTAGCCTCGCACCTTACAATTTGTCATTGGATGTCGGAGCTGGTCCGCAACAGTACAATGTGGATAGTCCGCTACGGAGTGTCTCATCCTGAGACTTGTTAGATCTAAGCAATGCCATGGCCCCTAAGGGCAAGTACGGACTTACACGCTGTTAAAGATTGTGGGTGTTCATTTGGTATATATACTAGACAATTACACGATGTTTCATGCTGACGGTGTGTTTTGGATGATTTGTATTGACCTGAGCATTCTGGGTGAACTTCACTCCCAACGTCGGCGAAATACCGGAAGTAGAGCGGTCGCCCTGTCTGCAGTGTGCTTGAGGCAAGGAGGATTTTAATTAGAATGTAATCGCAGTTACACTTTCAACATAAAGTGTGTATATTTAGACTTCAAATTTTGGAATTTGAGAGGTCTAGTTATGAGGGTAGGCTAAACTAACTGCAGTTCAAATAGTTGGTTTTAACTTTACCAAGGCTGTTTTAATACTGAATTGCAACTGCTGTTATGAAGACAGTTTGGAGCCTGGCAGACGTGAAGGCAGTGAAAGGTAATTAAATGCATGCCTGGGAAGCCAATGTTGTTAACTGTAAATTTAATACGGACCGAGTGGTACGTTTTGCTGATGTCGTTTCGCTGATGTCGTTTCGCAACTCATCGAGCTAGCAATTGCTGTCAAGCATCAGGCAGTGCATAGATAGATAATATTATGACACTTTTTTACAGTCAGTGAAGCACCGAGTGAAAGTCAACGTTTGCTTTATATCCAGTGACAGTGGTGCTGATGTCGTTTGAATAAGTACAGTAAACTTAGTCAGAAGATCTAAAAAATATTTGCAATTATTGCTAGCTATGGTCTATGTGCCATCAAGTTGAAGTAGGCTGGTCATGTCTAAAGCGTGATTATTTTCAATAACTACTCCTCCTGATTGATTGTCATTGACACCGTCAGCGTGATTATTTAGATATTAATTTAACATGACAACAAAGCGAGTCAAACTATAAATAGCCTACAAGTCTGTTTATTGAATGAAAGTATCGTTATGATTCCCATGCCTCAGAGCCTTAGCGCTCTGGCTAGCGCGGTAGGCAGGCGAGCGTAGTCAACGTTCCCGTGCTGTGGGCGGAAGAGAGGACACAATTCGCAGTGAACGACATAGTGAGATTGTTAGTTGATATTAGTAGGCTAATTGTTAATTGCTTAACGTTGCCTACATTTAGCTATGGGGAAGGAAAGGTGATATTGCAGCCTGGCGATATTGTAAGCTATTTGTCTATTTCATTTGCTTTTGGCAGCTAAATGGAACGTTATGGAAAATGCCAACATCGAACAACCAAACTCAGGCTAACAGCTTCTTATTGCGAGTGAAAACCATAGACATGGTGAAAACTAAATGGCATTGTATAGCATTAGTTTTTGGCATGGGAACATTTAGACTGTCTTTCAATTCATTGGCTAGATGATACAAAGATGTTTCAAGAAGTTAGTGAGGAGCAGGAGAGAGAGAGACTGATGCTGCGGTGGTCTGCGTGATTGAGGTCAGTAAAGGTCTATGAACGATGTTAAAGATGATTAAACGTTGCAAATGTCACATAAGCCGAATGGGAACCGGGGGAAAAGTTTCAAAACGTTGTGGCCGCTGAACTTGGCTTTTGCAACAGGCTTTTGGCTGAGTTCGTTTTATTTTGTATGATGGTTGTGTCAGAATCAGAAATGTCACCTTATCGCAAAGTGTGTAGCCTAATTAGATTAGCCAACAGTGTAGGCTACTATAGGCTGTGTAGACAACATGCACAGCAATATGTGTAGCCTATGTAGAGACAACATGCACAGCATTCAACTCAGTTGATTGGCATAGGCTAATAACAATGAAAAGGCGAAAAGAAAGTAATCTCCATATTTATATGCATGTTATCAAAGTTGGATAAAAACACAAAACAAATAGTGATGATCCATGTGTAGGCTATAGGCCTAATGCATCTCAAACTCAACCCAGGCATTCCCGACCCCTCCTAAGGAATTGTCTTATTCATGCCCTTTATGCCCTTATTTCATATAATTCTGGCCAACTTGTTGCTCTTACTGTGTAGGCTTAGCCTAAAACCTACATTAAATAGTCGGGATGTAAAAAACAGGCATAGGCTACCTTATGCATTTATTTTAGTAATAGTAGGCCTACCCCATTCCCAACATCATCTAGAAATGTTGGTTCTGATAAATGTTTGTAGGAACGATGAAAAAAACGATGTAGGAACGATTATTTTTTTTTTTTGCGCGAGCGAAATGGTAAACTTTTAAGAAATCATCATCCACATCATAGTATGATGCTGTGTGGGGTTATGGACTTGACAGTTTTGCATGGAATTGCCCATACAGTATATACATACAGTATACATATTTAAGCAATATAGCACGAGTGGGAGTGGGTTGTTGCTAGATATTCCCACGGGTGTTGTTCGGCCGTAGCCTCGAGGCCCGAGGCCGAGTGGCGCAGGCAACTACATCCGTGGGAATATCCAGCAACAACCCACGATCACAAGTGCTATATTGCTTTTATACAACAATTCTACCACTTGTTTTTTGCGCTAATTTCCCATTATAATGTAAATCGCTAAAACTGTCTTGTTTGTAGAACTAACTTCTCTCCGCCACAAAGTTCTATTACTTGCAGGACAAACTGCCGTTACTAGTTCTAAATGGATGGTTGCTATGGCCAAAGGCCAGTCGTTAGTTCTAAAAGCACGTTGCTATGGCCAAAAGCCAGTCGTTAGTTCTATCTCTCCCGTTGTCAAGCAATGCAGAATATAGCCTAATAAACGTTAGCTCGCATTGCGTCTGGTTAGGACATGCTTTTAGCTTTGAAACATCACTATTTTACTTAGCCTACATGCCATCCAACTAGCTAATATCCACCTCCGTCATATTCTATGTTCTGAGTATCTGTATTTCAGCTTGGATGCAATGTGACAGTTCGTTTTACACTTGACAATTTGACATTGTATCGCGGAGTGATTTATTATTAGCTGTGAAAAGTCAGAGTGGATTATCGTGGGATATTTCAACTCATGGAACGTCTCTCGGCCAATCAGAAACAAAGAAACAGCTTCATAGAACCCAATTGTTGTATAATAAGATTTGACACATTGCAGTTTTTTAATGCTGGGGTTATTTATAAATCAAAGAATTGTGGGTAGATGTGGGTGAACTGTGCAACATGCAGTTTGTGGACAAGAGGCAGACGTAACAGACAGATATTTGTGTTTGAAGGGGTGGTGTGTCTGTGTGTGTGTAAGTGTGTGTGTGTGTGTGTGTGTGTGTGTGTGTGTGTGTGTTTATGTGAAAGTCTTCGTTGCTAGTCAACTCAGCGACATGCAGTTTGTGGACAAGAGGCAGATGTAACGGACTGACGTTTCTGTTTGAAAGAGTTGTTTGTGTGTGTGTGTGTGTGTGTGTGTGTGTGTGTGTGTGTGTGTGTGTGTGTGTGTGTGTCTTTGTTGCCGGTGTACAGTATTTCTGAATATGAATGCTGTCTGGACAGGAAATGGCATAGCTTTTATCACATGCAACCAATCCAAAATCGATTTCATATTCAGAAACGTTAACCAGTAACAGCCTGGTTGCTTTGACTTATCAAAACCAAATTTTATCCTATTACATCATTTGAACAGGTGAGTCGTCCTGTTTATTTTACCATCCATTTGAGGCTATAACACATTGCAACTTATTTAACAGTGAGTAAACTGCGGATGTTCCCGCATAACAGGATAGCTATACTCCTAACATTACTCGTATTTGTTCTAGAAACATGCCTAGTTCTAGCCTGGATGCCAGACCGAAGTTTAGCCCCGCCTCCATTCTTTTTCGGCAGGGAACTTCGGTCTGGCACTGCTCCGTTCAGCTGCTACTATTCGAGATACACTTCGGCTCGGACCAATCACATTTCACAGGGCGGGCTTTACGTGATGATTGACATATGAACAGCAGTGACGTTCACGGCTGCATGCGTCCTCGTTCAACGAGTTGGTAGTGAGACCATGTTCGCTTAGGTTGATTTTGATTGCAACAGAAACGCTATGGCTATGAATGCATAATTTGTTCATGCAGTTTGGCCTTTCGTTTATCTTAGCTATTGAAACGGAGGTTTTATCACGGATTCGCACAACTATTTCTGAACACTTAGACCAACGAGGATGTGTGGGAAAACTTCAGTTTCACTTTCACCCAGTTAAAACAGCATGTTTGGGTGATGTTGTTCCCGTTTGTTTAAAAATGTCTGTTTGCTCGTTGGGTTAACGACACACTTCCCCAGCTGTTCATTGCATACAGTTTGAAGGAATTATTTTTAAAAACGAAGGAGGATGTTTTCCATAGCCTACCCTGCTACATATTTCTGTCTTAGATTTCGCAGATACTGACAGCCAATAACTTGTTCTGTTTGGTTTGGTCTATCCAATGAGTGCAGAGCTATCCCCCCCGCACTGTATCGGTTGAATCACGCCCCATAATCGCAGCTGAATGGAGCAGTTTCAGACTCATATTCTGATAAGAGTTGAGTATGACGTCGTCAGGCTAGCCTAGTTCCTTAGGCTCCCTCCTTCCTTCAGTGGTTACGTGTTTCATGCTAGCTACACGTGAACAACTCATACTTAATTCAACACAAGGTCTACAGACCTTAGAGGTGTACATTTCATTTTCATACATCAAAGCGTTCGCCCGTGACAGCCAATCAAATTCGATGGTGAAGCGTCCAAACAGGAAGTGAGGTCAAATCTCGGAAACGCTGTGAGGTATCGAGACCATATTTGGCGGGATGATTTTGGACACCATCCAAAGTAGCCTCAGTAAATGTGTTGTAATTTGGCCACTAGGGGGCGCCGCAATTAGCAAAAATGCATTTTGGCTCATATCTCTTTACGTCTTTGGGATGACATCTACATTTTTACATTGGAGGTGCTCTGGGACATACCACTGATAAACCTAGGCAACTCGTCAGGTCAGTGTAAGAATTCGGCAATCGAAGGCAACGTCGCCAAACTCGAAGCAGCTTCGCGTCTTGGCCAAACTTTGGCGCTTTGACCTGAGGGCGAGCTGTCGCGTATCCTGCCGGGGCGCTCTCGCGGCGCGTCGGAGCAAGCACACTTCGCACTTTCCCACCGGGAAATGCATTCTAGTTGGAAATGTTACCAAGTTTTAAATGCCATTTGTTGTATTCTTCACTTTCAAAGTTGAACTCCACGCGGAAAATGCGCCCTTGTTTTCATGAACACATACTGTAGCGTACCTCACCTTTCACAACACACGCGTCTCCAACCCGGGTTGGGGATCTTTAAGTAGGTTACTTTGGCCGGTTGCTTTCGCTTACGGCCATACCACGCTGAACACGCCCGATCTCGTCCGATCTCGGAAGCTAAGCAGCGTCGGGCCTGGTTAGTACTTGGATGGGAGACCGCCTGGGAATACCAGGTGCCGTAAGCTTTTCTCTCCATCAGCCAGTGCAACTTTTTTTTTTTCAGGCTGTCTGTCTGTGCGTGCCTGCTCCCTAGTACGTAGATGTTCCAACCCCTTTGAATATTTGCTTCCTCCGTTTGAAAGCAAAATAAATAAATAAATAAATAAATAAATAACTAAATGCATAGGTAGGAAATATAGGCTAAGCCAGCAACAGGTCGAACAAAATTGCACGAGTTGACTGTCAACAGTTGGCGGATTGGGGGAGTTTTAGTGCTTGTTTTCATCTGGAATGTTTAGCTTATTTTTTGGGGGTGACAGCTTTGTTTTCTATGTCCCTTTAGTTTTCACCGTTTTGTACAATTCCCGGTCTCGCTGTGTTCATTCGCCGAAGAGCTGCAAAGTCATTTTTTCAACACTGCCTGAGTATGGATAATAGCCTACAGTCTGCATGGCTGTCGACATCCCAGATATTGTGGTGTTTTCCTGAACAACTGTAGGTTACTCGTTTCAGGATGTCCGAGTAGAGCGAGTGACCAAAGTTCCTGTTTTTACGCACAGCGAATTGATATTTGAAAAGCTAATATCAGCGTGCTTCATGAAGTTTTGCTTGACAGCAGTTGCTACTACATAGCCTATGTTGTCGTATTAGATGCAGCATTCGATTGACGTGTGTCTACTATTACGTATAAGGCCTATATAAACCGTGCGCTAAGGAGAAGCGCTCATTCACGTCTCCGTCGCCGGAGGGAGCGCCACGCTTTCCGTCGTTAGTGTACATTTGTGGACATGTATGGATCATTGGCTGCCAGTGACTCTAGCACACCAGTAGAGAACTGCAGTTGGAGCAGTTGTTTTTACTTTCTCCGTGGCGAAGTTGAAGCAAAGCGGATCCATGAAACAGCCCTCTTCACAACACATGACCTGAAGGCGCAATCCTAACTGGCCAGAGACCCAACTCGGAGCGTCTGCATCCCGACCGGTATGTGTACGTTGTTTTCATTGAGAGGCTACGTTTCTAAAACGAAGCTTATATTTCATGAATTGTAAATTAGGGCTGTTCTCTCCAATGAAACATCCCCTGTGTTTTCGCTCCGCTTAAAAAAAGGATTTTTTTATTTTATTTTTTATATCCCATCAAATACTTAGTGGTTTTATATTCTCATGCATGGCCAGACACTGATTTCTCTCCTTAGCTTTGAGTATCATCTTTGTTTGAAAAGCTGAGCTTTTTTTTTTTTTTTTTACTCCAGTGACGTTTTCTAATTTACTTGTGGTAGTTTCAAATGGTGTACACCAAGTGGTTTTTGCCATGCTATGTCACCATTACAATTTCTTTAGCTTCTAAACAAATCTGTGAGCGTTTTAATCAGAGATAAAGCTGCCCTATGTGTGTTGAACTGTGAGTAAAGTATATGCACTTGCCTAACCAAACTCTTCTGTCAGTACCCTTCGTTTTTAGGATAAAGAAGGAACAGTTATTGGAAATGTTACCAAGTTTTAAATGCCATTTGTTGTATTCTTCACTTTCAAAGTTGAACTCCACGCGGAAAATGCGCCCTTGTTTTCATGAACACATACTGTAGCGTACCTCACCTTTCACAACACACGCGTCTCCAACCCGGGTTGGGGATCTTTAAGTAGGTTACTTTGGCCGGTTGCTTTCGCTTACGGCCATACCACGCTGAACACGCCCGATCTCGTCCGATCTCGGAAGCTAAGCAGCGTCGGGCCTGGTTAGTACTTGGATGGGAGACCGCCTGGGAATGGCTCATGACCCCCACAAGTACATATTTGCTCAGCCCTGGGAGCGAGCAAAAAGGATCAAAACGGACAGCTCCATCTGGTGGTCAAAGTCCTGAACTGTTATTTATTAGGTGGCCTAATTTATTGAAATCCATTAGTCTGCTGAATATTTTGCTCTTTATTTTCATAGTTTGATTTGATCTAGCTGATGTGATTCATAATTTTCAAGAGGAAATGTGTGCAATATTACATTTGGGCTGAATCAAGACAGGGTGTAATGCATCAGTGAACTGTCACTTTGTCTGGAAGACATCAGAGCCGTTCACAGAAGTCATCATTGTGATCACTCAGGGGATACAGCCAGCGCACAGAGGGTATTCATACCTCTGGTAGAGGCAGAGAAGACACAAGGACTTCTAAATTATGTGGGTTTTTTTACACTATCCCACCCCTTCTGAAACCCAAGCATACAGAGACTCCAACATACTTGAAATACTTTTACAACTTTTATTTTTCACCTAGAATGTGTTTCATTTGAAAAGCAGTGCATGAAAGCACATGTGAAACGTTTACTACCATTTGCAAACATTTAGTTAAACATGGAGCTGACAGACATACAAACATTACAAGGACACACACACACACACACACACACACATAACAATAATAATAATAATAAATCAAGAACACTTAACAATTAAAAACACAAACTTGTACTTCAGGTAAAAAAATGAACAATTGGTTTGTACTGGCCAAAAGCCCAATAAATAACAGGATTATCCAAAGACTCAGGTCACCAATCAACAAATAAAGGCTCAAGCCATTCCTGTAAGATACATTTGTTGTGTGTGTTTTCTTTGGCAAACTTGTGTTAAACATAAAGCAGACAAAGACATACAAACATCACAAAGACATGAAGCTGACAAAGACGAACAAACAACACGTATGACAAAAACAGATGATATGAACATGAACGACCATTAAAGGGTACAGTATGCAAACTGATTGTGTTAGATTGGAACTGCTTAAGGTTAAAATAATGGAGGTTAGATTGGCCTTGATATTGAACGTGACAGAACATATTTATATACATAAAAAGATAATACAAAGTGCCTTTTAAGATCAACATAAGTAATAATAAAACAAATATAAGAACATTTTTAAACTGTTAAGTGCATGTTTTAAACTTTTGAACTATATAAATAAATACATTGCTTGTTTTTGTGCATGTGTTTGTTTGTGTTTCAAAGTACTTCAGCATAACACAAACAAGCCTCTTTCTCTCTCCTACAGATGGCACAGGAGAAGTGGCATCACACAGGTGAGTTTTTTACAGTTATTTACATAGTTCTCCTCTTTTCCAACTCCGCATCCACCACACATTTCAAGTGTTCAAAGCTGTCGTACACCACATTGTCAGACCCAGAGGTGGTGGATATCCTAGTGGATGGACAGGAAGAAAATATCTTCTGGGTGCTTCCAGACACTTTAAGGTGTGTACCTCTTCCGCTGTCCACTACAATTGGGCACGTGGCAAGCCCCACATGGCCGCGAGGGCTTGTTTGGCATGAATGCCTTGACTGTTGGTGCAGGACGTACAAAGCTCTGGCTGCACGATGGCCCACGAAACAGGACGGAGGGAGCCTGTGGCTGTGGGGGGAGAACCAGCAGTATGGGTGCTGCCGACACAGGGGGTGGCGCATAGGTGGGCGCAGCAGGCTTTGGCTGGAGATGGGTGGACGCAGCAGGCCCTGGCAGAATGGGGATGGGCGCAGCAGGCTTTGGCCGAGTGGAGGAGGACGACACCGTGGGCTGAACGGACCGGTTCACAGGAGGCACAGGCTCTGGCTCTTCAACATATAATCTGGAAATATAAAATACACATGCAATGAGTATTGATATTACGTGTGTGCTATTTGCTTTCCACAGCCAACAGGTGAAAAAAAGTGCTTATGACAACCAAAAACAGCCCATTCATTCATCACTTTGTTTTTAACATGCAAATCGCGGTTGACATGTTTACACTTCTAAGGCATATTTATACATCAAACGTCAACTCCACACTTAAGTAACACCACCTCTATGGTCTTAAAAAAGTGAGCTAGAGTGTCTGATGACATTTTTAAAGTGTTTCCAGGGATTGTCAGGTCATTACAGCGGCGATTGGTATCTCATTCATTCACGTTCAATGTATTGTTTACCTCAGAAGGCGACACCGGTGGTGGCTAACGCTAGCTCGACAGAGGCGGCGGCTGAACAGTGAATGAAAACTTTGTCTATAGCCCCCAACTCCCACAAACACGAATTACTTATGAATACTAAGAAAACTATCTTCTAACAACACATTTGGGCTCTTAGACACTTTCAACGCATAGCAAACTCTACCGTTGTTACAGTGAGCAGCACTGTTTACCTTTGCGGCGCCGGGTCAGAGTCAGCCTGCTAACGTTACGAGCTGCTAACGAGATATCGTGTAAAACATTGAATATCGGACCAACTATTAAAAAATACATCGAGTTTCATTCATTACTTGGCACATAACTATACAAAACTTACCTGAGAGTAAAAAACAAAAGTTCCAATGGGTCGGAAAAACGCCGCCGATACCGGAGTAGTAAAGGATGGCCGCCAGTATTTTTCGAGACGCAGCTTAACAGCGCCGACGTCATGACGTCGTGAATATTTTCCGATCCTCGCTCAATGATTGGTCTGTTGAGCGCTCAGCTCTGCTCAGCATTGCTCAGTGATTGGCTGAAGGCTTCTCAGCTTTGCTCAGCATTGCTCAGTGATTGGCCGGTTGAGCAGAGGATATGTACTTGGGGGAGAAAGTGCCTGGGAATACCAGGTGCCGTAAGCTTTTCTCTCCATCAGCCAGTGCAACTTTTTTTTTTTCAGGCTGTCTGTCTGTGCGTGCCTGCTCCCTAGTACGTAGATGTTCCAACCCCTTTGAATATTTGCTTCCTCCGTTTGAAAGCAAAATAAATAAATAAATAAATAAATAAATAAATAAATGCATAGGTAGGAAATATAGGCTAAGCCAGCAACAGGTCGAACAAAATTGCACGAGTTGACTGTCAACAGTTGGCGGATTGGGGGAGTTTTAGTGCTTGTTTTCATCTGGAATGTTTAGCTTATTTTTTGGGGGTGACAGCTTTGTTTTCTATGTCCCTTTAGTTTTCACCGTTTTGTACAATTCCCGGTCTCGCTGTGTTCATTCGCCCAAGAGCTGCAAAGTAATTTTTTCAACACTGCCTGAGTATGGATAATAGCCTACAGTCTGCATGGCTGTCGACATCCCAGATATTGTGGTGTTTTCCTGAACAACTGTAGGTTACTCGTTTCAGGATGTCCGAGTAGAGCGAGTGACCAAAGTTCCTGTTTTTACGCACAGCGAATTGATATTTGAAAAGCTAATATCAGCGTGCTTCATGAAGTTTTGCTTGACAGCAGTTGCTACTACATAGCCTATGTTGTCGTATTAGATGCAGCATTCGATTGACGTGTGTCTACTATTACGTATAAGGCCTATATAAACCGTGCGCTAAGGAGAAGCGCTCATTCACGTCTCCGTCGCCGGAGGGAGCGCCACGCTTTCCGTCGTTAGTGTACATTTGTGGACATGTATGGATCATTGGCTGCCAGTGACTCTAGCACACCAGTAGAGAACTGCAGTTGGAGCAGTTGTTTTTACTTTCTCCGTGGCGAAGTTGAAGCAAAGCGGATCCATGAAACAACCCTCTTCACAACACATGACCTGAAGGCGCAATCCTAACTGGCCAGAGACCCAACTCGGAGCGTCTGCATCCCGACCGGTATGTGTACGTTGTTTTCATTGAGAGGCTACGTTTCTAAAACGAAGCTTATATTTCATGAATTGTAAATTAGGGCTGTTCTCTCCAATGAAACATCCCCTGTGTTTTCGCTCCGCTTAAAAAAAGGATTTTTTTATTTTATTTTTTATATCCCATCAAATACTTAGTGGTTTTATATTCTCATGCATGGCCAGACACTGATTTCTCTCCTTAGCTTTGAGTATCATCTTTGTTTGAAAAGCTGAGCTTTTTTTTTTTTTTTTACTCCAGTGACGTTTTCTAATTTACTTGTGGTAGTTTCAAATGGTGTACACCAAGTGGTTTTTGCCATGCTATGTCACCATTACAATTTCTTTAGCTTCTAAACAAATCTCTGAGCGTTTTAATCAGAGATAAAGCTGCCCTATGTGTGTTGAACTGTGAGTAAAGTATATGCACTTGCCTAACCAAACTCTTCTGTCAGTACCCTTCGTTTTTAGGATAAAGAAGGAACAGTTATTGGAAATGTTACCAAGTTTTAAATGCCATTTGTTGTATTCTTCACTTTCAAAGTTGAACTCCACGCGGAAAATGCGCCCTTGTTTTCATGAACACATACTGTAGCGTACCTCACCTTTCACAACACACGCGTCTCCAACCCGGGTTGGGGAGTTTTAAGTAGGTTACTTTAGCCGGTTGCTTTCGCTTACGGCCATACCACGCTGAACACGCCCGATCTCGTCCGATCTCGGAAGCTAAGCAGCGTCGGGCCTGGTTAGTACTTGGATGGGAGACCGCCTGGGAATACCAGGTGCCGTAAGCTTTTCTCTCCATCAGCCAGTGCAACTTTTTTTTTTTCAGGCTGTCTGTCTGTGCGTGCCTGCTCCCTAGTACGTAGATGTTCCAACCCCTTTGAATATTTGCTTCCTCCGTTTGAAAGCAAAATAAATAAATAAATAAATAAATAAATAACTAAATGCATAGGTAGGAAATATAGGCTAAGCCAGCAACAGGTCGAACAAAATTGCACGAGTTGACTGTCAACAGTTGGCGGATTGGGGGAGTTTTAGTGCTTGTTTTCATCTGGAATGTTTAGCTTATTTTTTGGGGGTGACAGCTTTGTTTTCTATGTCCCTTTAGTTTTCACCGTTTTGTACAATTCCCGGTCTCGCTGTGTTCATTCGCCCAAGAGCTGCAAAGTCATTTTTTCAACACTGCCTGAGTATGGATAATAGCCTACAGTCTGCATGGCTGTCGACATCCCAGATATTGTGGTGTTTTCCTGAACAACTGTAGGTTACTCGTTTCAGGATGTCCGAGTAGAGCGAGTGACCAAAGTTCCTGTTTTTACGCACAGCGAATTGATATTTGAAAAGCTAATATCAGCGTGCTTCATGAAGTTTTGCTTGACAGCAGTTGCTACTACATAGCCTATGTTGTCGTATTAGATGCAGCATTCGATTGACGTGTGTCTACTATTACGTATAAGGCCTATATAAACCGTGCGCTAAGGAGAAGCGCTCATTCACGTCTCCGTCGCCGGAGGGAGCGCCACGCTTTCCGTCGTTAGTGTACATTTGTGGACATGTATGGATCATTGGCTGCCAGTGACTCTAGCACACCAGTAGAGAACTGCAGTTGGAGCAGTTGTTTTTACTTTCTCCGTGGCGAAGTTGAAGCAAAGCGGATCCATGAAACAACCCTCTTCACAACACATGACCTGAAGGCGCAATCCTAACTGGCCAGAGACCCAACTCGGAGCGTCTGCATCCCGACCGGTATGTGTACGTTGTTTTCATTGAGAGGCTACGTTTCTAAAACGAAGCTTATATTTCATGAATTGTAAATTAGGGCTGTTCTCTCCAATGAAACATCCCCTGTGTTTTCGCTCCGCTTAAAAAAAGGATTTTTTTATTTTATTTTTTATATCCCATCAAATACTTAGTGGTTTTATATTCTCATGCATGGCCAGACACTGATTTCTCTCCTTAGCTTTGAGTATCATCTTTGTTTGAAAAGCTGAGCTTTTTTTTTTTTTTTTACTCCAGTGACGTTTTCTAATTTACTTGTGGTAGTTTCAAATGGTGTACACCAAGTGGTTTTTGCCATGCTATGTCACCATTACAATTTCTTTAGCTTCTAAACAAATCTCTGAGCGTTTTAATCAGAGATAAAGCTGCCCTATGTGTGTTGAACTGTGAGTAAAGTATATGCACTTGCCTAACCAAACTCTTCTGTCAGTACCCTTCGTTTTTAGGATAAAGAAGGAACAGTTATTGGAAATGTTACCAAGTTTTAAATGCCATTTGTTGTATTCTTCACTTTCAAAGTTGAACTCCACGCGGAAAATGCGCCCTTGTTTTCATGAACACATACTGTAGCGTACCTCACCTTTCACAACACACGCGTCTCCAACCCGGGTTGGGGAGCTTTAAGTAGGTTACTTTGGCCGGTTGCTTTCGCTTACGGCCATACCACGCTGAACACGCCCGATCTCGTCCGATCTCGGAAGCTAAGCAGCGTCGGGCCTGGTTAGTACTTGGATGGGAGACCGCCTGGGAATACCAGGTGCCGTAAGCTTTTCTCTCCATCAGCCAGTGCAACTTTTTTTTTTTCAGGCTGTCTGTCTGTGCGTGCCTGCTCCCTAGTACGTAGATGTTCCAACCCCTTTGAATATTTGCTTCCTCCGTTTGAAAGCAAAATAAATAAATAAATAAATAAATAAATAACTAAATGCATAGGTAGGAAATATAGGCTAAGCCAGCAACAGGTCGAACAAAATTGCACGAGTTGACTGTCAACAGTTGGCGGATTGGGGGAGTTTTAGTGCTTGTTTTCATCTGGAATGTTTAGCTTATTTTTTGGGGGTGACAGCTTTGTTTTCTATGTCCCTTTAGTTTTCACCGTTTTGTACAATTCCCGGTCTCGCTGTGTTCATTCGCCCAAGAGCTGCAAAGTCATTTTTTCAACACTGCCTGAGTATGGATAATAGCCTACAGTCTGCATGGCTGTCGACATCCCAGATATTGTGGTGTTTTCCTGAACAACTGTAGGTTACTCGTTTCAGGATGTCCGAGTAGAGCGAGTGACCAAAGTTCCTGTTTTACGCACAGCGAATTGATATTTGAAAAGCTAATATCAGCGTGCTTCATGAAGTTTTGCTTGACAGCAGTTGCTACTACATAGCCTATGTTGTCGTATTAGATGCAGCATTCGATTGACGTGTGTCTACTATTACGTATAAGGCCTATATAAACCGTGCGCTAAGGAGAAGCGCTCATTCACGTCTCCGTCGCCGGAGGGAGCGCCACGCTTTCCGTCGTTAGTGTACATTTGTGGACATGTATGGATCATTGGCTGCCAGTGACTCTAGCACACCAGTAGAGAACTGCAGTTGGAGCAGTTGTTTTTACTTTCTCCGTGGCGAAGTTGAAGCAAAGCGGATCCATGAAACAACCCTCTTCACAACACATGACCTGAAGGCGCAATCCTAACTGGCCAGAGACCCAACTCGGAGCGTCTGCATCCCGACCGGTATGTGTACGTTGTTTTCATTGAGAGGCTACGTTTCTAAAACGAAGCTTATATTTCATGAATTGTAAATTAGGGCTGTTCTCTCCAATGAAACATCCCCTGTGTTTTCGCTCCGCTTAAAAAAAGGATTTTTTTATTTTATTTTTTATATCCCATCAAATACTTAGTGGTTTTATATTCTCATGCATGGCCAGACACTGATTTCTCTCCTTAGCTTTGAGTATCATATTTGTTTGAAAAGCTGAGCTTTTTTTTTTTTTTTTACTCCAGTGACGTTTTCTAATTTACTTGTGGTAGTTTCAAATGGTGTACACCAAGTGGTTTTTGCCATGCTATGTCACCATTACAATTTCTTTAGCTTCTAAACAAATCTCTGAGCGTTTTAATCAGAGATAAAGCTGCCCTATGTGTGTTGAACTGTGAGTAAAGTATATGCACTTGCCTAACCAAACTCTTCTGTCAGTACCCTTCGTTTTTAGGATAAAGAAGGAACAGTTATTGGAAATGTTACCAAGTTTTAAATGCCATTTGTTGTATTCTTCACTTTCAAAGTTGAACTCCACGCGGAAAATGCGCCCTTGTTTTCATGAACACATACTGTAGCGTACCTCACCTTTCACAACACACGCGTCTCCAACCCGGGTTGGGGAGTTTTAAGTAGGTTACTTTAGCCGGTTGCTTTCGCTTACGGCCATACCACGCTGAACACGCCCGATCTCGTCCGATCTCGGAAGCTAAGCAGCGTCGGGCCTGGTTAGTACTTGGATGGGAGACCGCCTGGGAATACCAGGTGCCGTAAGCTTTTCTCTCCATCAGCCAGTGCAACTTTTTTTTTTTCAGGCTGTCTGTCTGTGCGTGCCTGCTCCCTAGTACGTAGATGTTCCAACCCCTTTGAATATTTGCTTCCTCCGTTTGAAAGCAAAATAAATAAATAAATAAATAAATAAATAACTAAATGCATAGGTAGGAAATATAGGCTAAGCCAGCAACAGGTCGAACAAAATTGCACGAGTTGACTGTCAACAGTTGGCGGATTGGGGGAGTTTTAGTGCTTGTTTTCATCTGGAATGTTTAGCTTATTTTTTGGGGGTGACAGCTTTGTTTTCTATGTCCCTTTAGTTTTCACCGTTTTGTACAATTCCCGGTCTCG
Organism: Sardina pilchardus; assembly: GCF_963854185.1. Classification (NCBI taxonomy): domain Eukaryota; kingdom Metazoa; phylum Chordata; class Actinopteri; order Clupeiformes; family Clupeidae; genus Sardina; species Sardina pilchardus. Next base: position 454,982 of record NC_085010.1, on the reverse strand, counting down.
CTGTGTTCATTCGCCCAAGAGCTGCAAAGTCATTTTTTCAACACTGCCTGAGTATGGATAATAGCCTACAGTCTGCATGGCTGTCGACATCCCAGATATTGTGGTGTTTTCCTGAACAACTGTAGGTTACTCGTTTCAGGATGTCCGAGTAGAGCGAGTGACCAAAGTTCCTGTTTTTACGCACAGCGAATTGATATTTGAAAAGCTAATATCAGCGTGCTTCATGAAGTTTTGCTTGACAGCAGTTGCTACTACATAGCCTATGTTGTCGTATTAGATGCAGCATTCGATTGACGTGTGTCTACTATTACGTATAAGGCCTATATAAACCGTGCGCTAAGGAGAAGTGCTCATTCACGTCTCCGTCGCCGGAGGGAGCGCCACGCTTTCCGTCGTTAGTGTACATTTGTGGACATGTATGGATCATTGGCTGCCAGTGACTCTAGCACACCAGTAGAGAACTGCAGTTGGAGCAGTTGTTTTTACTTTCTCCGTGGCGAAGTTGAAGCAAAGCGGATCCATGAAACAACCCTCTTCACAACACATGACCTGAAGGCGCAATCCTAACTGGCCAGAGACCCAACTCGGAGCGTCTGCATCCCGACCGGTATGTGTACGTTGTTTTCATTGAGAGGCTACGTTTCTAAAACGAAGCTTATATTTCATGAATTGTAAATTAGGGCTGTTCTCTCCAATGAAACATCCCCTGTGTTTTCGCTCCGCTTAAAAAAAGGATTTTTTTATTTTATTTTTTATATCCCATCAAATACTTAGTGGTTTTATATTCTCATGCATGGCCAGACACTGATTTCTCTCCTTAGCTTTGAGTATCATCTTTGTTTGAAAAGCTGAGCTTTTTTTTTTTTTTTTACTCCAGTGACGTTTTCTAATTTACTTGTGGTAGTTTCAAATGGTGTACACCAAGTGGTTTTTGCCATGCTATGTCACCATTACAATTTCTTTAGCTTCTAAACAAATCTCTGAGCGTTTTAATCAGAGATAAAGCTGCCCTATGTGTGTTGAACTGTGAGTAAAGTATATGCACTTGCCTAACCAAACTCTTCTGTCAGTACCCTTCGTTTTTAGGATAAAGAAGGAACAGTTATTGGAAATGTTACCAAGTTTTAAATGCCATTTGTTGTATTCTTCACTTTCAAAGTTGAACTCCACGCGGAAAATGCGCCCTTGTTTTCATGAACACATACTGTAGCGTACCTCACCTTTCACAACACACGCGTCTCCAACCCGGGTTGGGGAGTTTTAAGTAGGTTACTTTAGCCGGTTGCTTTCGCTTACGGCCATACCACGCTGAACACGCCCGATCTCGTCCGATCTCGGAAGCTAAGCAGCGTCGGGCCTGGTTAGTACTTGGATGGGAGACCGCCTGGGAATACCAGGTGCCGTAAGCTTTTCTC